>NW_022313044.1:0-9695 GCF_002776525.5 Piliocolobus tephrosceles | reverse complement strand
CCATGTCCTTTGTGGATGGATGGACTCCACTGACGAGCTTCTTTGTTCGAATTGCAGGTTTGGGATGTTGAATTATTATCTGAGCTGGTCCAGTGGTGATGCTGAGTGAGACGCTCATGCCCCTTTAAGACAGAAAGTCCGTTGGAACCGTCTGCTGCTCTCTGGTCTCTGGAGATGAGGCGGGAGGACTTGGGGACAGCTGTGGGGACACGGCCCAGATGATCCAGTCCCGGCAGAAGTGACTGGCAGGGATCAGATGAGGTGACGAGGTCTGGTGTTGGGGCTGAGGGAAGGGGTCTTCCCCGGACTGAGGGGGTCATGAGTTTGGGGCCGAGGACACTGGGGTATCCCCTCGGAGGAGCGGGAAAGAAGGAGCTTTCTCAGGGCTGTGAGGACCGGGGACCCCCGCCCACTTCCACAGACACTGTCCCAATCCCCGCGGGGAGGGAACGGCCAGAGATCCGCTCACTGGTAGGTCTTACTCTTGACCTTCGATTGCTTCCATCAGGAGACTCTCTTTTAAACAGCATTTCTGCGATCACTGTGGTTAAACTTCATTCTCAGGTTTGTATACAGTGAGAAGTTTAAGAATAAACAGTTGGGGTTTTGTTGGGGGTCACTCGCTTCCTAAAACCGAGAGGGTGAGGCAGGGGTGGGAGCGGCTTTCAGAGAGGACCCTGCAGGCTTGCAGGAAGCTTTGCATTTTCTCTTTTGTTTTAGTTTCCTGATTGCTGTGAGCTTCCTAGAACGGGCATAAATGCTGTACCTATAAAAAGGGGTTTCCTTTCCACGTCTTCACCATGAATTCACAAAAGGCATCTGATAGTCCAAGACTCAGACTCAACACAGTGGTGGGTCTGCCTGTGCCCTCCAGTGGGTGCTGATCCAGTGGTGCCGGTTAAAGGACTGAGAATTTCCTCAGGGTCGCACGTGACCATCCACTGACATCCCACTCACACCCGCGACCATTCCACTCACATCCCTCCCACACTGGCTCACACCCCATACCCTGCTCACAGCCACTCACACCCCACTCACATCCTGCAACCATTCCACTCACACCCGCGTCACACCCCGCGACCATCCCGCTCATACCCACTCACACCTGCTCACATCCCACTCACACCCTGCAACCATCCTGCTCACATCCACTCACATTCTGTGACCATTCTATTCACATCCTGCTCATACTCGCTCACACCTGCTCACACCCCCTCACATCCCTCAACCATCCTGCTCACACCTGCTCACATTCTGTGACCATTCTATTCACATCTCGCTCATATTCGCTCATACCTGCTCACACCCCTCTCACACCCTTCGACTATCCTGCTCACACCCACTCACACTCTGCGACCATTACATTCACATCCTGCTCACACCCACTCACATCCCCCTCCCACCCCGTGACCATCCTGCTCACACCTGCTCATACTCTGTGACCATTCCATTCACATCCCACTCACATCTGCTCACCCCTGCTCACATCCTGCTCACACCCAAACATCCTGCTCACACCTATTCACACTTTGTGAACATTCCATTCACATCCCAGTCATACCCGCTCACACCTGCTCACATCCCACTCACACCCCATGACCATCCTGCTCACACCCACTCACACCCCTCAACCATCCTGCTCGCACCCACTCACACTCTGTGATCATTCCACTCACCTCCTGCTTGCTCACACCTGCTCTCACCTCTGTCAGGATGGTGAGAGTGTTAGGTGTCAGGCTGATCTTCTAGGAACTGAAGTGTTTTCCATGAAGGATGATGGAGAGCCAGGTGTGGACAGCTCAGTCACTCCGTCTGTGGTGTCCTTTTACCTGGTCAGCTTCGGGCTTGGGAATGTGCACAGGATCCCTGGGGAGAAGAGCAGCTGTGGTTCCTGCTCGGCCTTAGGTTGAGGTTGGGGCCTTCAGCCCACATTGACAGGGTAGCGGGGGTGCATTCAGGCCTCACCGTAGCCCTTCCCTTCCCAACCAGGATGCTGGAGGGTCAGGTCAGTTTGAGGCCGGGGAGCCCAAGGAGGGCACTCACCCAGGGGACCTATGCCCAGGAACTGGGGCTGCCATGGAGAAGACAGCTGCAGCAGCCAAAGTCCCCAGGGAGGACGGCAATGCCAGGGAGATGCTGGTGAGCTGAGCTTTGTGGGGACAGAGTCAGTCTCACCAGGTAGGACCCTGATTCCTGTCCCTGAGGGCTGTCATTGGACTTTCCCTCGCCGGACCCCTGTAGGAATGATCCACCCCGGGACGCTGATGCTGAACTTCCTCTCCGAAGGGCATGTGGCTCTCTTCCCCTCTCTAACCTTCTCTTTTGGTGGATGGGAGGCAGGGCAGGGAGTTAAAGAAAATATTAACATTCCAGCTTTGCTCCTCTAATCCAGAAGAAGGCACCAGACTTTAAAAACTTCATTAAAGAAAATCAGAAGGTTGACATGCCTCACATCATCCCAGCAACCACCTTCCTCACCAGACCCTGTTGGACAGTGCTTGCTCTGATGAAAGTGCCACGGGTCCCTGTGGTTAGGGCCACGCAGTGCAGGGCTGTACCTTTATCACGATCCCACTTATTCTCAGAGCAAGACTGGAGGCTCTACGGTCCAATGAAGGATGCCACGGGAAGGCTAACATGTCAAGTTGAAAATGCAGCGGCTCCCATAATTTTTAATCTGTTGACCATATGTTCATGCCAGCACGGTGTTTGCGACCAGCCTGGCCAACATGGCAAAACCCTGTCTCTACTAAAAATACAAAATTAGCCGGGTGTGGTGGCATGTGCCTGTAATCCCAGCTACTCAGCACGCTGAGGCACCAGAATTGCTTGAATCTGGGAAGTGTAGGTTGCAGTGAGCTGAGAATGTGCCACCGCACTCCAATCTGAGCAACGGAGCAGGACCCTGTCTCAAAAAAAAAAAAAAAAAAAAAAAAAAAGGAAGGAAAAAGAATACCAGCCTTTATTGCTGTAGTAGTGTTTTAACAAAGAATCGTAATTCACTAACCATCTTTATCTGGTTATAGTATGTGGACTAACTCATAATAATCACTACTTAATAAGAATAAAGTTATGGCCAGGCTTGGTAGCTTATGCCTGTAATCCCAGCACTTTGGAAGACTGAGGTGGGTGGATCGTTTGAGCCCAGGAGTTTGAGATCAGTCGGGGCAACATGGTGAAACCCCATGTCTACTAAAAATGCAAAACTTAGCCAAGTGTGGTGGTGCATGCCTATAGTCCCAGCTACATCGGAGGCTGAGGCAAAAGGATCACTTAAGCTCATGAAGTTGAAGCTTCAGTGAGCTGAGATCATGCCACTGCACTCCAGCCTGGGTGACTGAGTGAGACCCTGCCTCAAAAAAAAAAAAAAAAAAAAAAAAAAAGAAAAGAAAAGAAAAGAAAGAAAAAGACTGCAGTTGTCCTGTTTATCTCATCGGGTGTCTTTTTGTCCAGAAAGATGTTGGTCTTACATCAGAGAGGGCTTGAGTATTTTACAGATGAATATGCCGGTTGTGCATCTGAGAGATTTTCTGGTGTTCTTTTCCCAATAACAGCCATTAGAGCAGCAGATCACCAGACTCCACCAAGAGCTCGGGAGACAGAAGTCTCTGTGGGCTGATGTTCACAGAAAACTACAGAGTCAAATAGATGCTTTGAGGAAGCAGAACCTGGAGCTCTGAGAAGAGCTGAGAGGTCTGCAGTGGCAGCAGTGGAAAGCCAGGAAGAAACCTGCAACGTCCCGACACGCAGGGCGAGAATCACACTGGTACCAAAAGTGCATTTCCATTTTTGTGTCGTTTGCGTTATGTAAAAATAGTGTCCCCATAAAGATGTGGATTTTATTGCTGGGTGATGTGGTATCACACATGCTCCAGGTGGTGGGAGGGTTCCCTACCTTTCCATCAACTCCATTTCCCATAAGTTCCCATGATTGAAGAACTGAATACATCAGACCTCTCACCTGGCACTCCAGCAGACAGAAGCACGGCCACCTCCAGGTTGCATGTCTCACATCTAGAATTCTAAGACATCTCATGATGCCTCAGGACAACAGCAGCAGACCCTTACTGTGGACTTCACAGGGGCTAGGTAGGGAGCTTTACCGTCTTACTCTCTACGATGACCCTATGAAATAGGTACTATTACTAACTCCATCACAGCCATGGGCTGGAGAATGCAGAGCTGAGATTCAAACCCAGGCTGATCCCAGAGCCAACTCAGTGGCCTGGTGTCCCGTTCATCCTCTAGGACAGCTGTGTAGAATGCGATAGAGACCTGTTGAAACAGGAAAAGTTCCCTTGTCCCCCTTGCAGGGTGTGCGATGGGGGTGTGGCTTGCTTCCTCGGTGTCCCACTGCTCAAACCTCTAGGGGAGCGTAGAGACTGGCAGGCTGTGCAGCTCCGACCCCATGGCAGTGTCTTGGGGTGAATGTTTACAGCTGAAGCCCCAGTGGGCGTGTGTTACAGGGTGTTCTTTCAGTTTAGCTGTCTGTAGGCAGCTTGTGTTTATCAGCTCAGTTAGACCCTCTGCCTATCACTAGGACAGGGGCTTTCTGTATCCTGGGTTCTTGCTTTGGTGTACTGGAAAAATAAGATCACATGTGGGCTTGGAGGATGGGTGCAAGGATTTTTATTGGGTGATGGTAACTCTCAGCAGATGGGGAAGCCAGAACGGAGATGGGGTGAGAAGGCAGTTTTCACCTGGAGTTGGGCAGCCCAGCGGCTGTGCTCTCCTCTGACCGCTCTGACCAATCTCGGTGTAATTCAGTCAGTCAGTGGCTTGCTGGCATCTGCCAATGTGTTCCTCTCGAGGCCAGTCACTTGTGTCTCTGCCCGCTAGGGTCTCAGGATTTTTACAGGCACAAGATGGGAGTGTGGTGGGCCAGAGTGGTCTTGGGAAATGCAACATTTGGGCATGAAAGCAGAAATGCCTAGGTCCATGGGCACAGGCCCGGGGGTGGAGCCCTAGCCAGGGACCTGCCCTTCTCTATCCAGGACTTTCCTGGCCCCGTCCCGTGTCATTGCCCTGCTCTATCCCAAAGGAAGAACCAGCATTCTCATGCTGAAGTGGTCGGTGCCTCCCAGCAACCGCCTGCCTTTATAGAACACTGAGCTTTCGAGTTTGATCACATGTGGCTCAAAGACCGAGCCTAAGAGTGTGAATGTGGCCAGTGTTACCACTGCCTTGTCTGGGTTCTGTTTCCCGCACATGGGTCTAAACAACTTGAATCATTAAAATTATACGCACAGGTAACGACACATGGAACCATGTGAACACCCTCCAAATGTAAGTGGAGATGTTTCTCAGTGGGTTAAGAAAAGTACTGACATTTCCTATTTGCACTTATGGTGTGAACTTTTAAATCGGTACTTCCAGGACTTAGAATAGTTCCAATACAGCACAGTGATTACATCACACGCACACACATACACACACGCACACACACACACACATACACACAGGCACCCACAGAATACATTCCAGAGGAGCCTGCTCTGTGGTCCGTTCTCCCAGCATGGCAAGAACAGCCACAAAGTCCTCTACAAGAAATTACGGGAAATCCTGGAAGTTACTCCCACTCTTCGGGAGCTCTGCGAGAGCTTTCTTTCCATGGAGATGGCTTCTGTTGCCTCAGAAAGAAAGCAGGTTTAGCCTCTCAGCACAGCAAAGCGCCCAGTCCTTCGGCGGAAGGAAGAGTGGAAGCCAGTCAGGCTGTTCCTCCGTCAGAGGTAGAGAGGGGGAAATTGCCACAAATACTGGCCGGGATTGTCTACCTTCTGTGGGGAGACTCCGAAAAGACCCACAGGGATTTTTTTTTTTCCCTGCGTATACTGTATGCCTCATGCTCGCTTTGCTGAGTGAACTCTGCCTCAGTGAAGGCGAATTTATGTCTTGCAAGCGGATAAAGCATTTGGACAAGTGAGCAACAGGGAATGCTACTTGCAGTAACAGTTTGAATTCCCTGAAATGCTTTTGTCTTTAGTGCAGTGGCTGTAGTGGTTTGTCAGGGGAAAGGAAACCCACAACATTTGAGTACCTGATCTTGCCGTCTCCATAGGTAGGTCCATGAGACATAAGTGATGTTCCTTCTTGGCTAAGTGCATGGAGGAATCAATCAGTCAAGCTCATGAAACCTCAAAGGTGAGGACACGAGAACTAGGTAACACACTGTGCCCTCTGCTAGCGCCATCCTTCCTTTCTCCCCACAACCAACGGTCACCCACCTCTGCCTGCCCCCACGTCCATGGCTCCCCCACCCTCCCTCCCAGGTCTTCATCACGTTCTTCTTCTCGTGACTCATCTTGCATCTACTTCTTGTGTAGCTTGCATTGAATATGCCAAAGTTCTTTCCCTTTTTGTGTTTTGTTTCTTTTAATAATATAAACTCCAAAATAGATTGTATGATTCTTTCCATGTGGAACATTTTAAAAATGATCTGTGCTTTATTACTTCTGAGAGTAATTGATTCTGTAAACGTTGCTGGAATTTTTAAGTGTTGGTTAAAAATTCATCTTCGATACAGAACTGAACACATCCTTGCTTCATTCGCCGTGTTGGTTTGGGAGTAGGTGGAATCATCTTGGTTCAAACCCCATTGAATAGGAGGCTGCTGTCCTGGCCAGCAGGTGGCGCACACCGTCAAGGTTTGTTTGGTGGATGGTTGAAGACAGTTTAAGCAGCCAAGCATTCGCTTTTATTCCCTTTGTATTTTCTCAGCTGAATTAACGCCTATATTTCTGAGCTATGGTTAAGAGCGACAGTGCGATATAAATAACAAAAACAGATTTTGCCATTTGGAATTTTCACATGCACTTATCTTAACTCCCCAGATCTTGAGACTATTTCTCTCAGATATTTTCTTTTGCTAATTTTCACATGAGTAATATTTTCAGTGTGAAGACAAAGATATTCTTTCTACATTCCTTGTCCAGCATTATGCATATGAGGTTATATAATATTTGCTGACAGTTAATGAAAATCAATACATCTTTGGGA
Organism: Piliocolobus tephrosceles; assembly: GCF_002776525.5. Taxonomy (NCBI): domain Eukaryota; kingdom Metazoa; phylum Chordata; class Mammalia; order Primates; family Cercopithecidae; genus Piliocolobus; species Piliocolobus tephrosceles. The sequence continues at coordinate 2,699 of NW_022313044.1, read as the reverse complement.
TGGGCCATAGGAGCATATAGATCAGAAGAATGGGATGAAAAGGAAAGAAAAAGGTGCCAAGAGTAATTTTTACATAGTAATTACCACAATTCCTATGGCCCAGGATTCTAAACTCACCAAGTCACCAGCCATGGATGATTGAGACTGATGGCCGCTGTGTGACACGAGCTCATGAAAGACGGATGTTTGTGGGACAGATCGTAGCACTTATTCATTACTGATAACCACACTCAGGGATGGGAATTTGGACCTGATCTATTCCGTTAGTGCAATTTGGGGAGAAATATCACAGCTGGTGTTGAGAATGCCATGTAGGCGATAATCATGTAACGATTCTGAATAGAAGAAAAATGATGAAACCACAATAATCAGACTTTACATCATTTTTTATCTTGGAGTTTTTGTGTTTCCATAAAGGTAGGACGGGCACCGAGCAAAGGTTTTGCCATCACCACCTTCCCCGACACCAGCCAGAAGGAGCCGAGCACAGATAACAAGACGACCATCATCCGGTTTTCTAACGGCGACGTGAAGAAGATCAAACCCGATCAGAGAGTGGTGTGTACAATGGATCTTTTCATTAAAAAAATCTGTCTTTCTTTTTTTAAAGAAATCAAAACTAACTCAGTTATTAGGAATGACTTTGCACATCCATACCCCATCTCCTCTGTGTGTTCAGGATGGGGTGGGAGGGAATGGGCAGAGCACAGGCTGTGGAGTCGGGCGAGTTTGTCTATTAGCCTGGCTGTCCTGCTTCCTCGTGTGCTCAGGCAAGTGAGACCCTGTTGTCAAGACCCTCCGATCTGCGTGGTGACACAAGAGTGCACCAGCACCCCTCCTGGCTCTGAGTTCAGTCATTGTTTTCAGGTTTTCTAAACCTCTGCAAAATGTGGTTGATAATTAAGACCTAACTCAACAGATGGTTATGAAAGTTACGTAACATAGTCCATTAAATAATGTCTCTTCTGCAGAACTCTCTAGAAACACAATGGTAAACACTTAGTAAATGTGCACGGATTGTAGAACTAGCATTAGTATTGCAACAAAGTTAGAGTCAGGAGCTAATCCCTGGTACAAGCTGGAGCTGAGATCCAGGGAGATGGTTTTTACAGCTGGGAGGAGGCACTGTGCCTGGCAGCCACCTCACAGGTGGAGCAGAAAGTATGGACTTGGGGTTCACAGGCTCAGCCGACTCGCAGCTCTGCCAGACCAGCTGTGCCAACACCAGCCAATTAATTGATCTCATCAGGCCTCAATTTCTGCATTGAAAAAAACTAGAAAATATTCCTAGGTCTGCTTCTCAACTGGGGGCAATTATTCTCCCCGTCTTGAGGACAATTATTCTCCGTGCCTTGAGGACATTTGCAATGTCTGGAGACATATTTGGTTGTCACAACTGGGGGTGGTGTGGGTGCTACTGGCATCTAGATAGCGGGGCCTGGGGATGTTGTTAAACATCCCAATGCCCAGGACAGCCCCCCCAACCCCACAGAGTTATCCTGCTCAAATTGTCAATAGTTCTGAGGCTAGGAAAGCCCCCTGTAGGTTATTATAAGGACCAAAGTTATACCATGCATATATTGCTTGGCACACAGCAAGTACTCAGCAGCTGACAGCTGTTGCTACCATGACGATCTTCACTGCTAAAAGCCGATGAGGGGTTTGTGGAAGAAAAGCCGCAGATGACAGTAGCTGGGGGCCCACTTGATGCTGAGGAGCTGTGAAGACACTGTGACCCCCTGGTTCCCACTACATGTCTCTGTGTGTCCAGGGGTCACAGACGGAAAACAGAGACGTTGAGGAGTCTGGAGGGTTTCCAGTCAAGGTCTCCAGGGTGGCAACACTTTTGTCCAGATAATCCAGGGTATAACTTGATTCTAACTGAAGAAAACCTGGGTAATTTACAAAACAGATTGTAAATAAGGTGAGATAAGGGAGGTTAGGGCAGGGCTTGTAGTGCATTGAGAATAGCCTCTTAGTACCCACACATTACCAAATTGTATTCTAAACATTTCCTTCTTTAGAACGATCAATTTCCCTGTTGTTAGCCAAGCTTTGGGTACAAATTTAGAGGCACAGGGTCAAGGAGTTCCGAGAGACTGCAGAGTGCGTCTGTTTTTTGTGTTACTTGCTTTAATGAGAGGCGCCTACTTGTGGTTCTGTGATTTTTATCCCAGCTGAGCTTCATGACCCTTCCTGAGGGTGGATGCTAGAAGTCCCGAGTGTGGACACAGGCGTGGTGTGCCCGTCACGTGCTCTTCCACCGACCTGAACTAACTCGCATGCTCCCTTTTTCGCAGGGAAATGCAAACAAGGAGAGCTTGGATGACCCCCTTTAGACGGTGGCCTGTGTTACGTCACTGCCCAGTGGAGGAATCTGTGATACTGATCTCATAGCCTGCCCCAGCCTTTCATTGTGAGGTCTGGGTTTCTGTCACTTTGGAGTAGGAAATAGCTGTTTCTTAACCAGACGTGCAGGTATAGAGAGTCAGAGTGTGACAATTTAAGAGTTGATGAGGTGAGGATGAGTCAGTGGGAGAGAAAAGGGCCTGGCACAGGCCTTGGAAGGACATCCTCATGTTCCGACCTTTTGCATGGTCAGAGGTAATGGCCACTGCAGGCCAGCAAGTGTGCACCTCCCCAGGTCTCCTGAGGGCACCTCCGTTCCCTTCAAACCTCTCTGGTCTCCAAAGGGAACC
>NW_022313043.1:0-1083 GCF_002776525.5 Piliocolobus tephrosceles | reverse complement strand
ACACCCACTTCTTGCCTTTACCCTTGTTTTTTCCTCTTCTGAAACGTCGGTACCCTCCAAGGTTGTGCCTCTCATACCTTTCTTGATTTGACCACAGCAGATGAGTTTTCCCCTGGGCAACTCTTTGTGTTCTCACTAATGTCATAGAGTCAGGAGGACTAACAATCAATTTCAGGGAAGGAGGGAGTGTAGGATATAGAGAGGAATCAGAAGGTTAGGAGGTCTCTGAGAAGAGAGGGAGCCACCTAGACAGGGTCGTGAGCTCCTTATCATATTTCTGCGTGCCCTCGTCAGGGAGCAGGACCTCCACCGTGAAGCTGACCTTCTTGGCGTGCACAAAGCTATAGGTGTTGTCGAAGCGCAGGACATCTGGGGGACAGATGGAAAGATGGGCATTGGGCTTGGCTTTACACACTCTTTGTTCCACCCCCGGCCAGGGAGGAGGACAGGCTTGTGTTCCCACTGGCTTTCTTTGCCAAGCTGGGCCAAGCTCCCACCATGCCTCTTCCCTTCCCCATGGAACTGCCACCCCAAGCAGGTCCTGTAAACAGACACCAACCTCCTCTTGGCATGTGCCCAGGCTTGGCTTTACTGGCATGGAGAACAATGGTCATTACATCCCATTGTCTCATACCTGGAGACACACATGACAGGGCTGTGAAGGCACATATTTGGGTTCATCAGGGACCTCCCAGCCCCCTTGGATGAAGTGGGGTTCTGGAGCAGGCCCGCTGGACACTGTTTGTTTCCTCACAGCCACCCCAAAAAGCAGTTGTTGGCCGGGCACAGTGGCTCACGCCTATAATCCCAGCACTTTGGGAGGCTGAGGTGGGTGGATCACTTGAGGTCAGGAGTTGGAGAGCAGCCTGACCAGTGTGGAGAAACCCCATCTCTACTAAAAGTACAAAATGAAGTGTGGTGGCGCATGCCTGTAATCTCAGCTACTTGGGAGGCTGAGGCAGGAGAATCGCTTGAACCTGGGAGGCGGGGGTTGTGGTGAGCTGAGATTGCACCATTGCTTACACCATTGCACTCTAACCTGGGCAACAAGAGTGAAACTGTCTCAAAAAAAAAAGAAAGAAA
>NW_022313042.1:0-1870 GCF_002776525.5 Piliocolobus tephrosceles | reverse complement strand
AACCGGTACCAGCCATTGCAAAAACATGCCAAAATGTAAAGACCATCAAGGCTAGGAAGAAACTGCATCAACTAATGAGCAAAATAACCAGTTAATATCATAAAGGCAGGATCAAGTTCACACATAACAATATTAAACTTAAATGTAAATGGACTAAAATCTCCAATTAAAAGACACAGACTGGCAAACTGGATAAAGAGTCAAGACCCATCAGTCTGCTGTATTCAGGAGACCCATCTCACATGCAGAGACATACATAGGCTCAAAATAAAGGTGGAGGAAGATCTACCAAGCAAATGGAGAACAAAAAAAAGCAGGGGTTGCAATCCTAGTCTCTGATAAAACAGACTTTAAACCATCAAAGATCAAAAGAGACAAAGAAGGCCATTACATAATGGTAAAGGGATCAATTCAACAGGAAGAGCTAACTATGCTAAATATATATGCACCCAATACAGGAGCACCCAGATTCATAAAGCACGTCCTTAGAGATTTACAAAGAGACTTAGACTCCCATACAATCATAATGGGAGACTTCAACACTCCACTGTCAACATTAGACAGATGAACGAGACAGAAAGTTAACAAGGATATCCAGGAATTGAACTCATCTCTGCACCAAGCGGACCTAATAGACATCTATAGAACTCTCCACCCCAAGTCAACAGAATATACATTCTTCTCAGCACCACATCACACTTATTCCAAAATTGACCACATAATTGGAAGTAAAGCACTCCTCAGCAAATGTAAAAGAACAGAAATTATAACAAACTGTCTCTCTGAACACAGTGGAATCAAACTAGACTCAGGACTAAGAAACTCAATCAAAACCGCTCAGTTACATGGAAACTGAACAACCTGCTCCTGAATGACTACTGGGTACATAACGAAACGAAAGCAGAAATAAAGATGTTCTTTGAAACCACTGAGAAAAAAGATACAACATACCAGAATCTCTGGGACACATTTAAGGCAGTGAGTAGAGGGAAATTTATAGCACTAAGTGCCCACAAGAGAAAGCAGGAAAGATCTAAAATTGACACTCTACCATCACAATTAAAAGAACTAGAGAGGCAAGAGCAAACACATTCAAAAGCTAGCAGAAGGCAAGAAATAACTAAGATCAGCGCAGAACTGAAGGAGATAGAGACACAAAAAACCCTCCAAAAAATCAATTAATCCAGGAGTTGGTTTTTTGAAAATATCAACAAAATTGACAGACCGCTAGCAAGTCTAATAAAGAAGAAGAGAGAGGAATCAAATAGACGCAATAAAAAATGATAAAGGGGATATCACCACCGACCCCACAGAAATATAAACTACCATCAGAGAATACTATAAACACCTCTACGTAAATCAACTAGAAAATCTACAAGAAATGGATAATTTCCTGGACACTTACACTCTTCCAAGACTAAACCAGGAAGAAGTTGAATCCCTGAATAGACCAATAGCAGGCTCTGAAATTGAGGCAACAATTAATAGCCTACCCACCAAAAACAGCCCAGGACCAGATGGATTCACAGCTGAATTCTACCAGAGGTACAAGGAGGAGCTGGTACCATTCCTTCTGAAACTATTCCATTCAATAGAAAAAGAGGGAATCCTCCCTAACTCATTTTAAGAGGCCAACATCATCCTGATACCAAAGCCTGGCAGAGACACAACAAAAAAAGAGAATTTTAGACCAATCTCCCTGATGAACATCGTTGCAAAAATCCTCAATAAAATACTGGCAAACCAGATTCAGCAGCACATCAAAAAGCTTATCCACCATGATCAAGTGGGCTTCATCCCTGGGATGCAAGGCTGGTTCACATTCGCAAATCAATAAACGTAATCCAGCATATCAACAGAACCAAAGACA
>NW_022313040.1:0-2211 GCF_002776525.5 Piliocolobus tephrosceles | reverse complement strand
GGCTCACGCCTGTAATCCCAGCACTTTGAGAGGCCGAGGCAGGTGGATCATCTGAGGCCAGGAGTTTGAGACCAGCCTGGCCAACATGGTGAAACCCCGTTTCTACTAAAAATACAAAAATCAGCTGGGTGTGGTGGCGCACACCTGTGATCCCAGCTACTCGGGAGGCTGAGGCAGGAGAATTGCTTGAACCTGGGAAGTAGAGGTTGCTGTGAGCAAGATTACACCATTGTGCTCCAGCCTGGGCAACAAGAATGAGACTCTGTCTCAAAAAAAAAGAAAAAAAAAAAAAAAAAAAAGATGATCAAACACAATGCATCAACCTCCCGGAGCTGTAAAAACCCTAACCCTAACCCAGGAAGCAGGCAGGCCTGTGTGTGAGCTTCCACTCTACTGCTGGTACCACTCCGCTCTGGCAACCCGGAAGGCCACCTTCCCCTGTTGCTACTGTGTAAGGAGGAAGGAGCACTGGTTTGCAAGTCAGAAGCCTGGGTCGAAGCCTTTGCTCGGGTTCCTGCTGGCTGTGGGAATGTGGGGTTACCTTTGCCGGCTGGCCTCCTTTCCTACATGTCCAATGCAGGGGTTCCAGTCACATGCATTGCGCACCATTACATGTCCGAGCTGTGCCAGGATCTAGATAAATGGCTGGGCTCAGGCCAAGGGGCCTTCCTGTCTGGGCAGTGAAAATAAGAGGAGATGCCAAGGGCCCTGAGCCTGAGTCTGGAGGGGAAGCCATGAGCACAGGGCAGTCCCAGGGCCCAGGAGCTGCCACAGAGGAGCCCACCTTGGTGACAGACACCTGTAGGCTCATCCGTGATGCCCAGTGCCCAACATGAACTGGACAAACGTTTCATGCACGATTCTTTTTTCCCTTCTTGGCTACCTTGAGGACCCTGATTATAATAGTTAGCCTTTTTTTTTTTCTTTTTTTGAGAGTGTTGATCTGTCGTCCAGGCTGGAGTGCAGTGGCAAAATCTTGGCTCACTGCAACCTTCGCCTCTCAGGTTCAAGTGACTCTCCTGCCTCAGCCTCCCTAGTAACTGGGATTACAGGCATGCACCAGTATGCTTGGCTAATTGTATTTTTACTAGAGATGGGGTTTCACCATGTTGGCCAGGCTGATCTTGAACTCCTGACCTCAGGTGATCTGCCCGCCTGGGCCTCCCAAAGTGTTGGGATTACAGGTGTGAGCCACCTGGCCCTAACTTATAATAGTTAGCCTTTTCATGCACCAGGCGCTTTATACTCATTATCTCATTTCATTCATATGAGTTGAAGTCAGCTTATCCCCCATTTCAGAGATGAGGAAACCAAGGCCCAGAGAGGTTAGGAATTTGTGCAAGGTCTTACAGCTAGGAAGTAGGATTCAAACCCAGACAGTCAGGCTGTAACACCTAGGCTCTTCTCAGGCTAATGCCCTTCCCAGGGGTCTGGGAAGCCCTGACCTGCAGCCTGTCACCTTTGTTTACCCCCCAGCCTCCAGGACATTACATGTGCAGCGGCGTGGGATCCTGGAACTGGCAGGAACTGTGGGTTGTGTTGGTTCCCGAACATCCATCGCCTATATGAAATATGGTTGCTTTTGTGGCTTGGGAGGCCATGGCCAGCCTCGCGATGCCATTGACTGGTGAGTGCATGCCTGGGCCCAGGCTACCAACTCCCTCACACTCTGGGGTAGTCAAGGCTTATGAGGAAGTACCCAAAACTGAAGCTGGGGTTTGGTCCAGGGAGATGCCAGCATGCGGTACTACTTTGCAGGCAGGCAGAGGCCTCTTGGATAACATGGCCAGTGGGGCCAGATCTTGGTGCCAGCTGCCCCTTACCCTGGCCATGATTACATTGCCTTAAAAAATTAGCCAGGAGCGGTGGCTCACTCCTGTAATCCCAGCACTTTGGGAGGCCGAGGTGGGCAGATCACTTGGGGTCAGGAGTTCAAGACCAACCTGGCCAATATGGTGAAACCCCATCTCTACTAAAAATGCAAAAATTAGCTGTGTGTGGTGGTGGGCATCTGTAATCCCAGCTACTCGAGAGACTGAGGCAGGAGAATTGCTTGAACCCGGGAGGCGGAGTTTGCGGTAAGTTGGGTGCATGACTGTATTCTAGCGTGGGCGACAGTGCGAGACCCTGTCTCAAAAGAAAAAAATAATCATAGTATAAAGTGATCAGGTGTGGTGACTCCCACCTGTAATCCCACCACTTTGGGGCGAG
>NW_022313038.1:0-10445 GCF_002776525.5 Piliocolobus tephrosceles | reverse complement strand
AGTTTAATAAAGTGCAAATAAAATGGTATTGTAAGAATGTACAGTGGGAAATGCTCTCAGTCCAGACGGATCGGCTGTGGCGTCCTCCTGTAAATACATTCAGCCACGTGTGGCCCTGATCGCAATCACTACTGTGAATTGTGATCCAGAATGTTCTTGGGGTCTGATGCCTGGACTGTGCCAGCAGCTGACTCTAATTGGGCGTCACGGCGGTGATGTGCTTAGCGCGGCCAGCTGGGCTGAGGGGTGGACACCCGTGCACTTGCCACGTGCAGGCGTTATTCTGGTGATGGAGTTGCATGCGGTGCTGCTTGTCCACCTGGGCTACTTAAAGTACCAGGAACCCAACCGCGGGCGGGCGCCTCCCGACATGGGTGCTGTCTTTTTTATCCAGGGCCTTCTGCAGACCCCAGCCGCCGGTCCCTGAGCCCATGGGGAGGCACCGGAGGGCTCTGCTGGGCCATGGAGGTCCCCGAGCAGGTGGTCACTCATTGCTTGTGCAGTGGTCCATGCTCTGTGAGTTTATTCCCGGGGTCTGTGTGGGCGAGGTTAACCATTTCACAGCTGGGCACTTACCCCTTACACAGATGACACTAGTTAAAGTGGAATCTATATTAGCTCTCATGGGAGTGCGTGAGGAGCTGGGAGGTTGGGGAGGCTTGGCCGTAGCACTAGAGCCCGGGTTCCTGACGTTCTGCGTCTTTCTGTTGGGCCCTCAGGGCTGCTGTGGGTTCTGAAGACTAGTGGGTGCCATATGGACCAGGGGATACGGAAGCCTCTAGAGGCTTTGGGAGGCCGGGAGATGGTTGCCTCCCCAGAGCCAGCACTGCTGACACCTCGACGTTAGCTGCTGGGACCTGTTTTGGACTCCAGCTTCCAGAAATGTGAGAAAATAAGTCAGTGTTTAGGGCGCTAAATTTGGGGTGATTTAGTAGAGAAATAGAAAACTACCCCATGAAGGTGCACGCATTGAAATGTGCTCTGTCCAGGTGTTCACAGTGGCGTGAGGGGGATGGCATTAGGGTTCTGGGAACCGTGCAGTTTTACTGAAGGAAAGGGGCTCGCCACACCTTTCCTCATGTAACTGAAGGTATGTATGCCTGCCACACCGCCCAGGAGACAGGGACTTAGAATTCTGACTTTATTTCTTATGGGAACCAAGCCACAGTCAGAACACGGTGAGGGCTGAAAGGAGCTTCCTACAGGCTGAACTGGGAAGAGGAATCGCAAGTAGTTTGTGTTTTTCTACCCAGACCTGTCCTTTCAGGTTTTGTTAAGTTCTGGAAAAAGGGAGAAGCCAGGCACACCTCGGTGAGGGACAGTGTTTCTGGAGGTGGTGCGGCTTCAGCCTGAACGTGGCTGTGCGGCTGGGAGGCTCAGAAACTGCCCTCCAAGGGCACTCATCTGTTCCTTGTTGCACTAATATCTCATTTACAGAAATCCACAGAAATGACAGCAGTGCGGGAGGCCTCTGGTCTGGATGGGTTTGTGTGGGCCGAGGTCACGGGGTGTTGTCCTAAGTGCTTATCCTGATCTGGCAGAGGCTCTGTTCCCAAATAATTATTCCACAGTTTCAGAGCCTATATCTGAGGGATAATCTTTTAACTTTGTTACATAAAAGCAAACAAAGTATATCTTGAGGGTCTAAAAATCCATTTAGTAGTCATGGCTGTAAACTCAAATATGGGGCTTTGGGATGGAGTAAAAACCACCATCACCTGGCATGGATGCTGCGAGGTGTTTTTAGTGTGGTGGCCTGCTCGTGCCTTGAGCTCCATCTGCAGTGTGAGCAACAGCTGTGCAGTTGAGAAATGTGGGCAGGTCAGCTTGCTCCTCCAGGGGCCTGTGGGCATCTGGGTGAGGGGCCTGGGATGAGGCCACGTCAGTGGGAAGGAGCTTGGTTGTGTCAGCTGATGTCTGCCTCTACAGGCCCACAAGCCAGCCAGAACCCAGTTTTCCTTTGGTCATCTAATGCCACAAAAAAACCTGTTAGAGATTCTCATAATTTATATTAATGAATCATTTGACCATGCATAAAATGTTATAAATGCCTGAGGCTTTACAACTTGGCAGATGTGTAACTCACATGTTATGACTGAAACTGTTGAAGATATTTGTTTCACTTTAAGGTGTTTAGCATTTTATGCACAAACCAAATGCCACTAGAATTTTGAAAGAGTATTTTGGAATTTTAAACAGTGGGACAGTGCTGGGTCTCTGGGATGCTGGTGAGGTGGACGTGACCTCAAGCTCTTGGAGCTTGCAAGCAAGCAGGATTCCTAAATTGTCACACCTGCAGTGCTGGAAGTCAAAGTGGATTTCTGTAAACGAGGTATTAGTGCAATAAGGAACAGATGAGTGCCCTTGGAGGGCAGTTTCTGAGCCTCCCAGACACCCAGGAGGAAGCGAGGGGTGGGGAGAGGAGTTACCCACCAGAACCTGGATGGCGGAGCCGGGTTTGCTGGTGGCCCTGCGTGGCAGATCATTACGTGCAATAAAGAACAGGTGAGCACCCTTGAGGGCGCTTTCTCGACCCCCCTTCAGAACCGCAAGTGGAAGACGCCCCAAGGTGGGGGTTCGGTTATCCACAGGAGCCTGGATGGTGGAGCCGGGTTTGTTGGTGGCCCTGTGTTGCAGTTCATTACGTGCAATAAGGAACAGGTGAGTGCCCTTGGGTGGTTTCTCGGCCCCCTTTGGAACCTCAAGTGGAAGACGTCCCAAGGTGAGGGTTCCAGTTAGCCACAGGAGCCTGGATGGTGGGGCTGGGTTTGCTGGTGACCGCTGCATGGCAGGTCACTACATGGAGCGATGGGAGGGGAGGGGAGTTGAAATACAGGATGCACCCTCCAGTTACTGCTAGGAGTTGGCTCTGGTAGCAGAGGGGGCATAGAGGGATTCCCATGATAGAGGGGCAACACGGCTGGTGTTCCACGTGTGCTGGACGCCGAGGTGTGGCTATATGTGATCTCAGTCTCCACAGCCACCCTGGGAAGTGGGTTGAGTTACCTTCCCATCTCACATTTGAGAAATCTCGGGCTCACATCACAGCTGGGTAGGGTGGAACTAATGTCTCAGGCAGGACGTTGGCCCCAGAGCCCAGCTCTTACCCCTCCTGCTATTTTCAGTCCACCAAGCTTGTAGAGAGGTATGTGCATTGGTGGGGGGCAGCTGAGAAACCAACACAGTAGAGGGGGGCAGGAAATAAACCAGGCAGGAGACAGGCATGCTTGGGAGGTCTGGGTGTGGGGGGCACCTCTGGGCCTGTGAACCCTGTTCTGTGCTCCCGGCTTGCCCAACTTTGACCCTAAGCCACATGCTGCGCGCTTTAGGTGAAATCTCAGTCCCTCGCATGGTGCGGGCATCTTTTCTCCCTGGCTTTGCCTCTCCTTAAATCACAGAGTCTCAGTGGGGATGGTGGGGTGGTTGGGGGGGTCTATGGAATTTGCCCTCCACCTCCCCATCCTTGTCCTGTCTGGCCTGTTACCTGGATGTCTCTTCAGAGCCTGCAAATCAGTGGAGGCCATGGCAGCCTCTCTCTGACCGACCTCTCAAACTCTTTTATTCATCGGAATCGTATTAAATGCTGATTCCTAGGCACCCCATTAGACTCTACACCTGCCTGGCATGGGTACTTTGAAGAAGGTACAGGGGGTTGCTGGGCTGTTCCAGGAGGGAATTTGCATTTGTAGAATGTCCGCTGTGGTCCTTCCAGCACTCTACTTTCCAAGCACAGGTGGCATTAAACCTGGAAGTCCTCTGGGTGCTGTGCTGGTGAGGAAGCCCCAGCTGGATGAGGGGCTGCTGGGGCTCGGACTTGATTCCTGGGCTGGGGGCTGCGGGCTTATTCTCTTCAGTGGGCCTGCTGATAGGATGCCCTGGGAAGTCCTGCTGTGCACTCGGGGGAAGATGTAGAGACAGGCTCAGGAAATACAGACCATGGATTTAAAAATTCCTATTGGAAAATCTTTTATGAGCAAATTAATTTGCATCTGACTGAAGACAATCATTGCTTGGATAATTGGTTTGTTTACAAAATTGTCCTATGAACAAAGTTTTCATTCATGCCTTGTCTATAACAAATAGGAGCTATTACCGCAACCTAAATTAGTTTTAAATTTTGTATCAGATTGCAGTCCAGATTACAAATGGCTGCTTGATGATCTAATTGATAAAACGGAGGAATTTAGTACTTGGAACCCAGAGTGAAGAGAACAGAATGGCTTTGGTTTCTCAAAAGCGTGTGACTGAGGGGTGACCTGGGGTGAAGAGAAGTGGCTGGAGTCATTACACTCAATGAGGTGATCTGCCCCGGCCTTTCTCCGTTGTCTTCTGGATAAAACAAAGGGGCAATAAATGTGTAAAACCTCAGCACTGAGTTCGTCTCTGCCCTGAGCTTCTCATATGGTCATTAATGTGACTGGGCTGTATCTGTGAAGCCTCCATACAGGCATAAAGGAATTTGGCTAGATTACGGTGGCCGGTGACCTCTGGCGTCTGGGCCGCATGTCATTTCCTAAAGCCCTTTTGGGTGAAATGACAGTTGCAATGTCTGTTCGGAGAAGTGTGATCTCATGCATGAGATGCAGGTTTTAAACACCAAAACCAGGAAGATTGGTGGGAGTGGCTATTTTCCAAGTGGTTTTCTGTTCTGCCGTGGACGAGGTGTGGATGTGTCATCTGTTGGTGAGATCCACTGGTGGAGGGGCTAAGCAAACCCGGGGGTGTGTGTGTGTGAGAAGCTACATCTCTTCTGGCATCCCAAGTAAATAGACATTTTGTAAAACTTGTGAATTTGACCCTAATTCTGAGTGTTGAAGTCTGCTGCAGTGTCTTGAGCTCTCTTCTGCATTGAGAGTGAGTGACTGCAAATGACCGATTCCTCAGTGGTGAAAGTTCAAATTTAGCTTCCCTGAGGAAACCAGACCTCAGTCACCTGTGTCTCCATTGTAAACACTGCGGCCCCTACCTGGATGGCTGCAAGTTTCCAGGCCCTCCTTGGAGAAGCAGCCGTGTGGTGCTTGGTGATTTGATAACATCAGCCACCTTCTGTCTTCTGTCTAATCATGGTACAAATGATTCTCCTACAAGGAAACGGATCTGGTTTGTTCCCCGATCGTTGGAAGCAGCAGCCCGCCTAGGGACTGCACTGTCCCCTGCACTTTCACAGTGAAGCCTGTGTCTGTCTCCGAGGTGTGTCATGTGTGTCGTGAGAATCGAGGGAATTGCCTCCTTAATTCTTCCTGCTTTTGAGGGCTCAGGCAGCTCTGTCTGTTTCATCCGGATGAGCAGCGGGTGGTCTCTGACTGCTGTGGGACCAGGGCTTGTGTTTCACCTGGGATGAGCAGCAGGTGGTCTCTGGCTGCTGTGGGACTAGGGCTTAGGGTGCATCATCACATCTGGTGGCCTGTCCAGGTGGGCATCACTGTCTTTTGCCTGTTGGCTGAGGCAGCTGTGATGCCGGGGGGTCATGCTTGTATCAGGGCCAACCCAGTTCTTCCTGTGCACCTCTCCTGCTGGAGTGCCTTTCCTTAAGATGACATGTTGAATTAGCGTGGAGAATGCAGAGAGGCTCTGGGCCTCTCCTTCCCATTCTTACTCCATGGAGCTGTGATGCCTGACAAGGGAGCCCATAGCCAGAGGCTCTTCTAAATTCAATTAGAATAAAGATTTAATGACATAGCTAAACACATTTGAAAATAATTTCACAGATTAAATTCCAGATTCAGCCCTTCAGGCCCAGTGGCCACGTTTCGGGGCTCAGCAGCTGTGGGTGGCTGTTGTCTTTCTGTGTTGGCTGAGCAGATTGGGACATTTCCAGTTCAGCAGGCAGTTCTCTTGCATGGCTCCACCTGTGGTGAGGGCACCTTGGCTGGAGAGCCTCGTGGGGATCCCTTAGGCCTCTGGCTGCAGCCAGGCTGCATGGTTCTGCCCCGAGCCCTCTGCAGGTTCAGGTGGATCCCACCACTGAGCCAGCACTGCTAGACTTGTGGTACTGGGTGCAGACAGCAGAGGGGACGTCCAGGCCTTGCAGGGGCTGGGGTGATGGATCTCCTTGGCCAGGCTCCCATCTCCAAGTCTTCAGGGGAAATGCATCCACCATCCACACCGCGCACCAGAGGAAAACTGCAGGCTTCTCGGTGGATGGTGAAGTGAGATCATGCAGAGTGACTAGGCTTGGGCTCCTGACCAGCGTGGAACCTGATGATACCTTTAGGTAGAACCTGACATGCCTCCGTGTGTACATAGCAAAGAGAATGCAACGTTTTGAGGTGGAAGGTTCTGGGAGTGTTGGCCGTTGGTGACTGTCCTGCTGTGGAGGACTTTGAATGCAGGCACTGGTTTAGGATAACCCTGGTTTCCTGGTCCTGGATGTGGGAATCCCTGAATATTCCGGGCTGGAGGAAGGCAGGGCAGATGGGAGGGTGACAAGAGCTCAGGTGTTTCCAGCTGTGGAGAGATGCCATCAGATGGCCAAGATCAGGAGGGTGGTGGCCGGGGGACCAAAGCAGGGGTGCGTGGAAATGCCATGTTTCCCGGGGCGTGGGGAGGACCTGTTGAACTCTATTCCTGGGCAACAGTTCTTCCATTCTCAGGAATCTGTGCCATTGTAATTGACTAGCAAATTCTGTAATTGCTTTAATTACTGTTAAGTCCAACAGTGATAAGTTTCCCTGGTCAAGCCTTGCCAAGAAGAAACATTGGAACTAGTTTTAGTTGCCTTGAGTTCCCTCCAAATCGGATTCCTTAGTGGATTGTGTCCCCACAGCTGCTGCAGTTCCTCCTGGGCCTGTCAGGCACATTCTAGACATTCACATCTCTGCTCAGATGCAGACGTGCACATTATTTATAGAAAATCGCACTGCACTGTGATCGGCTTGAGCTGACATTTTCTAGGTGAGAGGTGGAGGCCGAGGACCTGTGAGGGACTGTCCGAGCGTCCTCATTGACTTGGAGCAGGTGCACATCTGTTCTTCAAAAGTTCTAATGGGATGAAATTAGAAATATGAATTTTTAACATTCACGTGTTATGAACTCTGTTCAATGATTTCCTCTGAAATGAGACTATTTGCAGATGAGGCCGTCAGCCTGCAGCTCTCCTTAGAACTGTCCTAGACCTTGATGCCATCCTACGGCCTCTTCCTGGGTGTGGGGTGCTCTGCTTGAAGCCAAACCAAAGGAAAGGACGTGATCAGTGTGCATCACTACTGCAGCCAGCTCAATGCACACACCCACTGGGAGGGGGGCCAGATCACTTAGCATTTTAAATGCATTTAACATTAAACCAGCAAGTCAGCCAGTGCTTTCTGTAACCAAGCTGCCTGGCTCACGGAAGCCTGACACTTGACTTTTCGGAAGAGAATACTTCTGTGGAGTGTCAATATTTGTCTCATTTCTTGAGACTTTGTTCAAAGTGATGAACGTGTGTAAATTAGGACCTTTTTGTGTAAATTGGGCCACAGAGCTCTCTAGACACAGGGGAGTAAACGGCTGTAAAAGATGCTGCCTGATGTGAGCCGTGGCCAGGCACTTTGGAACCTGGGATTCCATCTCTAGCCTTTCAAAGGATGTAGAGGAATACAAAATGCAGATGGGAAAGTTCATATTTTTGGTATCTGTTCTTTTGAAATCAAAGTGCAAAGAAAAAGTTTTGCCTTGAGGTCTTACCCCATACTTGTTTTTCTCCTGAGGTTTTAAAATTTTCTTAACTGCTTTTTTCTCTCCCGATCCTTGGGGAACTTCTATCTCCATATCTTAAAATATATGGTAAAATTCAACACTGAAGTTTAAAAACATGCTTCATATTATTTTTCTTTTAACTGATATATCTGACATTGGTGAAGAACTAAGTGGGTGTATTGGTTTATTTTTATTTTTTTGAGACAGTCTTACTCTGTTGCCCAGGCTGGAATGCAGTGGCATGATCTTGGCTCACTGCAGCCTCACCTCCTGGTTCACGCCATTCTCCTGCCTCAGCCTCCTGAGTAGCTGGGATTATAAGTGCCTGCCACCATGGATGGTTCATTTTTGTATTAGTAGAGATGGGGTTTCAACATGTTGTCCAGGCTGCTCTTGAACACTGACCTCAGGTGATTCGCTCACCTTGGCCTCCCAAAGTGCTGGGATTACAGGCATGAGCCACCACACTCAGCCTGGGATATTCTTAATTGTAACTGTAATAGATCCCTTTAACAAAACAAACAAAACAGAACAACAAAGAAAAAGCTGTCTGAAAAGTCCTGAAATTAAAGAGCTCACTTGGACAGGGATTTGGACACCAGTTGAATGGCCCTGCACAAACCATAGTTACATGGGCCACTAGGCCTGTTAGATCCTTAGGGTATTGGAAGTCGTGGGGATATTTGCATTTCTGTCTCTGGATATCGTGTTAGTATGAATTCAGCTAGTGTTTGAGGGCCAGGCTCAGATCTGGGAAAATAAGAGCCCCTGCCCTCACAGCACTTCTCGTGTGTGTGTGTGTGTGTAAAATAGAAAGCATAAGAGATTTTTTTCAATGAGCTGGGAAGATGGAAAAACAAGCTTAAGATGTTTACTTCAGAAGAAGGGAAGTGCAAGGAATTCTCAGCTTTGCTGCTGCTGAAGGAAGCCCCTGGCAGAGGCCGTTTCAGAGGTGGGGTCTCTCTGAGAAAGGTGGTAAGAGGGAAATAGGATGCCCCATCTGGTTTGCCAGAGATGGGGAAAGTTAGTATCCCCAAAACAGCCTCAGCATTCTGGCAAAGGCTTCAGACAAACCAGCTAGGGTGTGGGACCTTGTTGGCCGCTGGGTAGAAGGAAAACATTGCTGGTCTTGAGGACTGTACTGTTCTTCCACTGCTATAAAGAACTACCCGAGGCTGGGTAATAAGGAAAAAATGGTTTAGTCGGCATACAGTTCTGTGGGCTGAACAGGCTTCTACATCTGGAGAAACTTACAATCAGGGTGGAAGGTGAAGGGGAGGCAGGCATGCCTTCACATGGCTGGAAGGGGAAGGTACCATGCACCTCCAAACAACCAGATCTCAGGAGAACTGTCACGAGGACAGCACTTGGGGGATTGTACTAAACCATTAGAAACCACCGCCATGAGTCAATCACCTCCCACCAGGGCCCACCTCCAACACGGGGTTACAGTTCAGCATGAGATTTGGTTGGGGACACAGTCACACCATGTCAGGCTTCCCATTCGTCTCCTGCACATGCTTCACAAATGGTTCTGTCATTAGTTTTTGTTGATACATAATATATGTACATATATTCAGAGTGCATGTGATATCTTGATTCATCCCTATATTGATGAAATCTGGGTACTTGGGATGCCTTTCACTTGAAACATTTTCTTTTCCTTGTGCTGGTTGTGTTCAAATTACTCTCTCCTAGCTGTTTTGAAACACAGTAGATGACCCACTGCCATCTCCCTGCTGCTTTGTCAATAGTAGGTCTTGTGCTCCCATTAGACTGTGTGTTTGTGCCCATTACCAGCCTCTGCCCGTCCTGCTTATGAGTGGGCTCTGCTGGGCCCTGTTGACCACCTACTGTTGGCCTCCATGAGATCTGCTCTCAGCTCCTGCTTACGAGTGAGAACATGCGCTGTTTCTTTGCTTGGCTCGTTTGCTTAATGTAATGTCCTCCAGCTCCATCCATGCTGCCGCGGATGACAGGGCTCTCTGCCGTGTGGTGGAGTATTGCTCCTGTGTATGTTCGGGCCACGTTCCCTTCATCCCCTGTTGACGGGCACTCAGGTGATTCCAGACCTTGGCTGCTGTGGATGGTGCTGCATCGAAGCTGGGAGCAGTCACTGGCTTTATACTCAGGGGACATGAGTCATTTCATTTTTCTCAAGCAGCCTATCCCCAAAGCCCTCCGTGGAATGCCGCATTCCTTTGTGTCCATGGCTTCCACTAGGATGAACCACTGGGAATGGGCTGCACTGACCAAGTGGGAGTCCCAGTGACCCTGGACACTGCCTCACATAAGGTCTAAAGATACAGTTAGGTTCTTTTTTTAACTTAAAAAAAAATGCTATAGCTTAACCAGGTCAAAAGCGTTATCAGTTAGAGTTTTTTCATATTGGAAAGGTGTATATTTTATTTTCTAAGAAAGGAAAAAATCCTGTTACGTACTCTAACCACAGATGAAATCATGTCAAGGAAAGAGGTACTATTTTGGGGGAAAATTACCCCTTCATGTCAAAGATCAAGGAGATGACTTACATTGTTTAATTGAGTTAATTATAAAATCTTAAGTGGTTTTGAGAAGATGAACTGTGGATGCTGCAAGACATGAGACTGATGCTCATTTAACGTTAGTCAGCCCTGACAGAATGTGGCTACTTAAAGCTTCCTCCAGTATTGCTTGATAGATTGTAAGTTAATGTAAAGATCTGTTTGATGCTTTTATTTTACAAAATATTATCGAGAAAAAGTTTGACAGCCAAGGAACAGCCTTCA
>NW_022313037.1:0-19570 GCF_002776525.5 Piliocolobus tephrosceles | reverse complement strand
ATGAGTTCTTTGACCGAAAAGGTGGTTCAAAGAACTACTGTACTGACAGAAAATATGTTGCAGTTTTTGTTTGTTGCTTGCTTTTTTTTTTTTTTTTTTTACAATGGGAACTGGAATGTAAGATGCCAAACTAGCCTGTGGGGAACATGGATTTTCACAACAGTAACCACAGCGTGTAGTTTCCATTTCTATTCCCTGTTCATGTGGGAGACAGAGAAGGAAATCAGGTGCTCAGTTCCAGGGACATCACAGGACTAGGACATGTACAGTGAGGGTGGAAGGCAGAGGCATTGCTTTAGAAGAATAAAATTACTGCATGCACACATATATGTATGTATATGGATGTATGTACACAAACATGCATATTTATAGATTCTGTTCTTTCTCTCTATATATAATTTTCTTTATTTCACACTTGATATGATTTTTTTATTATACTTTATGTTGTAGGATACATGTGCACAACGTGTAGGTTTGTTACATATGTATACATGTGCCATGTTGGTGTGCCACACCCATTAACTCGTCATTTACATTAGGTATATCTCGTAATGCTATATCCTTCTCCCCTCCCCCCACCCCACATCAGGCCCCAGTGTGTGATGTTCCCTTACTGTGTCCAAGTGATCCCATTGTTCAGGTACCACCTATGAGTGAGAACATGCGGTGTTTGGTTTTCTGTTCTTGTGATAGTTTGCTGAGAATGATGGTTTCCAGCTGCATCCATGTCCCTACAAAGGACGTGAACTCATCCTTTTTTATGGCTGCATTGTATTCCATGATGTGTATGTGCCACATTTTCTTAATCCAGTCTGGCATTGATGGACACTTGGGTTGGTTCCAAGTCTTGGGTATTGTGAATAATGCTGCAGTAAACATACATGTGCATATGTCTTTATAGCAGCATGATTTATAATCCTTTGGGGATATACCCAGTAATAGGATGGCTGGGTCAAATGGTATTTCTAGTTCTACATCCTTGAGGAATCACCACAGTGGTTGAACTAGTTTACAGTCCCACCAACAGTGTAAAAGTATTCCTATTTCTCCACATCCTCTCCAGCACCTGTTCTTTCCTGACTTTTTAATGATTGCCATTCTAACTAGTGTGAGAGGTATCTTATTGTGGTTTTGATTTGCATTTCTCTGATGGCTAGTGATGATGAGCATTTCTTCATGTGTCCGTTGGCTGCATAAATGTCTTCTTTAGAGAAGTGTCTGTTCTTATCCTTTGCCCACTTTTTAATGGGGTTGTTTGTTTTCTTGTTGTAAATTTGTTTGAGTTCTTTGTTGGTTCTGGATATTAGCCCTTTTTCAGATGAGTAGATTGCCAAAATTTTCTCCCATTCTGTAGGTTGTCTGTTCATTCTGATGGTAGTTTCTTTTGCTATGCAGAAGCTCTTTAGTTTAATTAGATCCCATTTGTCTAGTTTGGCTTTTTTTGCCATTGCTTTTGGTGTTTTGGACATGAAGTCCTTGCCCATGTTTCTGTCCTGAATGGTATTGTCTAGGTTTTCTTCTAGGGTTTTTATGGTTTTAAGTCTAACCTTTAAGTCTCTAATCCATCTTGAATTAATTTTTGTGTAAGGAGTAAGGAAGGGATCCAGTTTCAGCTTTTTATTTATGGCTAGCCAGTTTTCCCAGCAGCATTTATTAAATAGGGAATCCTTTCCCCATTTCTTGTTTTTGTCAGGTTTGTCAAAGATCAGATGGTTGTAGATGTGTGGTATTATTTCTGAGGGCTTTGTTCTGTTCCATTGGTCTATAGCTCGGTTTTGGTACCAGTACCATGCTGTTTTGGTTACTGTAGCCTTGCAGTATAGTTTGAAGTCAGGTAGCATGATGCCTCCAGCTTTGTTCTTTTGACTTAGGATTGTCTTGGCAATGCGGGCTCTTTTTTGGTTCCTTATGAACTTTAAAGTAGTGTTTTCCAATTCTGTGAAGAAAGTCGTTGGTAGCTCAATGGGGATGGCATTGAATCTATAAATTACCTTGGGCAGTATGGCCATTTTCATGATATTGATTCTTCTTGTTCATGAGCATGGAGTGTTCTTCCATTTGTTTGTGTCCTCCTTTATTTCATTGAGCAGTGGTTTGTAGTTCTCCTTGAAGAGGTCCTTCACATCTGTTGTAAGTTGGATTCCTAGGTATTTTATTGTCTTTGAAGCAATTGTGAATGGGAACTCATTCATGATTTGGCTCTCTGTCTGTTATTGGTGTATAAGAATGCTTGTGATTTTTGCACAATAATTTTGTATCCTGAGACTTTGCTAAAGTTGCTTATCAGTTTCAGGAGATTTTGGGCTGAGACGATGGGGTTTTCTAAATAGACAATCATGTCATCTGCAAACAGGGACAATTTGACTTCTTCTTTTCCTAATTGAATACCCTTTATTTCTTTCTCTTGCCTGATTGCCATGGCCAGAACTTCCAACACTATGTTGAATAGGAGTGGTGAGAGAGGGCATCCCTGTCTTGTGCCAGTTTTTAAGGGGAATGCTTCCAGTTTTTGCCCATTCAGTATGATACTGGCTGTGGATTTGTCATAAATAGCTCTTATTATTTTGAGATACGTTCCATCAATACTGAATTTATTGAGAGTTTTTAGCGTGAAGGGCTGTTGAATTTTGTCAAAGGCCTTTTCTGCGTCTATTGAGATAATCATGTGGTTTTTGTCTTTGGTTCTGTTTATATGCTGGATTACATTTATTGATTTGCGTGTGTTGAGCCAGCCTTGCATCCCAGGGATGAAGCCCACTTGATCGTGGTGGATAAGCTCTTTGATGTGCTGCTGGATTTGGTTAACCAGTATTTTATTGAGGATTTTTGTGTCAATGTTCATCAGGGATATTGGTCTAAAATTCCCTTGTTTTGGTGTGTCTCTGCCAGGTCTTGGTATCAGGATGATGTTGGCCTCATCAAATGAGTTAGGGAGGATTCCCTCTTTTTCTATTGATTGGAATAGTTTCAGAAGGAATGGTACCAGCTCCTCCTTGTACCTCTGGTAGAATTCAGCTGTGAATCTGTCTGATCCTGGACATTTTTTGGTTAGTAGGCTATTAATTATTGCCTCAATTTCAGAGCCTGTTATTGGTCTGTTCAAGGATTCAACTTCTTCCTGGTTTAGTCTTGGGAGAGTGTGTATGTCCAGGAATTATCCATTTCTTCTAAGTTTTCTAGTTTATTTGCGTAGAAGTGTTTATAGTATTCCCTGATGGTAGTCTGTATTTTTGTGGGGTCAGTGGTGATATCCCCTTTATCATTTTTTTTTTGCATCTATTTGATTCTTCTCTCTTTTCTTCTTTATTAGTCTTGCTAGCAGTCTATCAATTTTGTTGATCTTTTCAAAAAATCAGGTCCTGGATTCATTGATTTTTTGAAGGCTTTTCTTGTGTCTTTCCTTCAGTTCTGCTCTGATCTTAGTTATTTCATGCCCTCTGCTGGCTTTTGAATGTGTTTGCTCTTGCTTTTATAGTTCTTTTAATTGTGATGTTAGGGTGTCAATTTTAGAGCTTTCCCGCTCTCTCTTGTGAGAATTTAGTGCTATAAATTTTCCTCTACACATTGCTTTAAATGTCTTCCAGAGATTCTGGTATGTTGTATCTTTGTTCTCATTGGTTTCAAAGGACATCTTTATTCTGCCTTCATTTTGTTATGTACCCAGTAGTCATTCAAGAGCAGGTTGTTCAGTTTCCATGTAGTTGAGTGGTTTTGATTGAGTTTCTTAGTCCTGAGTTCTGGTTTGATTGCAGTGTGGTCTGAGAGACAGTTTGTTATAATTTCTGTTCTTTGACACTTGCTGAGGAGTGCTTTACTTCCAACTATGTGGTCAATTTTGGAATAAGTTCAATGCGGTGCTGAGAAGAATGTATATTCTGTTGCTTTGGGGTGGAGAGTTCTGTTGATGTCTATTAAGTCTGCTTGGTGCAGAGTTGTGTTCAATTCCTGGATATCCTTGTTAACTTTCTGTCTCGTTGATCTGTCCAGCGTTGACAGTGGGGTGTTAAATTATCCCACTATTATTGTGTGGGAGTCTAAGTCTCTTTGTAAGTCTCTAAGGCCTTGTTTCATGAATCTGGGTGCTCCTGTATTGGGTGCATATATATTTAGGATAGTTAACTCTTCTTGTTGAATTGATCTCTTTACCATTATGTAATGACCTTCTTTATCTCTTTTGATCTTTGTGGTTTAATGTCTGTTTTATCAGAGACTAGGATTGCAGCCCCTGCTATTTTTTTGTTTTCCATTTGCTTGGTAGATCTTCCTCCATCCCTTTATTATGAGACTATGTGTGTCTCTGCACGTGAGATGGGTCTCCTGAATAGAGCAAACTGATGGGTCTTGACTCTTTATGCAATTTGCCAGTTTGTGTCTTTTAATTGGGACATTTAACCTATTTACATTTAAGGTTAATATTGTTATGTGTGAACTTGCTCCTGTCGTTATGATGTTAGCTGGTTATTTTGCTCGTTAGTTGATGCAGTTTCTTCCTAGCATCGATGGTGTTTACATTTTGGCATGTTTTTGCAATGGCTTGTACTGGTTGTTCCTTTCCATGTTTAGTACTTCCTTCAGGAACTCTTGTAGGGCAGCCTGGTGGTGACACAATCTCTCAGCATTTGCTTGTCTGTAAAGGATTTTATTTCTCCTTCACTTATGAAACTTAGTTGACTGTGTATGAAATTCTGGTTTGAAAATTCTTTAAGAATGTTGAATATTGGCCCCCACTCTCTTCTGGCCTGTAGAGTTTCTGCCAGGAGATCTGCTGTTAATCTGATGGGCTTCCCTTTGTGGGTAACGCGACCTTTCTCTCTGGCTGCCCTTAACATATTTTCCTTCATTTCAACTTTGGTGAATTTGACAATTATGTGTTTTAGAGTTGCTCTTCTTGAGGAGTATCTTTGTGGCATCCTCTGTATTTCCTGAATTTGAATATTGGCCTGCCTTGCTAGGTTGGGGAAGTTCTCCTGGATGATATCCTGCAAAGTGTTTTCCAACTTGGTTCCCTTCTCTCTGTCACTTTCTGGTACACCAATCAGATGTAGATTTGGTCTTTTCACATAATCCATATTTCTTGGAGGCTTTGTTCATTTCTTTTTACTCTTTCTTCTCTAAACTTCTCTTCTCGCTTCATTTCATTCATTTGATCTTCAATCTCTGATACTTTTCCTTCCAGTTGATCGAGTTGGTTACGGAAGCTTGTGCATTTGTCATGTAGTTCTCGTGTCATGGTTTTCATCTCTATCAGGTCGTTTATGGACTTCTCTGCATTGGTTATTCTAGCTATCCATTCGTCAAATTTGTTTAAGGTTTTTCGTTTCTTTGTGCTGGGTTCATAGTTCCTCCTTTAGCTCTGAGAAGTTTGATAAACTGAAACCTTCTTCTCTCAACTTGTCAAAGTCATTCTCCGTCCAGCTTTGTTCTGTTGCTGGCGAGAAGCTGCATTCCTTTGGAGGGGGAGGGGTGCTCTGATTTTTTGAATTTTGAGCTTTTCTGTACTGCTTTTTCACCATCTTTGTGGATTTATCTACCTTTGGTCTTTGATGGTGGTGATGTATGGATGAGGTTTTGGTGTGGATGTCCTCTCTCTTTGTTAGTTTTCCTTCTAACAGTCAGGACCCTCAGCTGCAGGTCTGTTGGAGTTTGCTTGAGGTCTACTCCAGTTAGGCTACTCCCAGTTAGGCTCTTCAGTTAGGCTACTCGGGGGTCAGGGACCCACTTGAGCAGGCAGTCTGTCAATTCTCAGATCCCAACCTCTGTGCTGGGAGAATCACTACTCTCTTCAAAGCTGTCAGAAAGGGACATTTACATCTGCAGAGGTTTCTGCTGCTTTTTGTTTAACTATGCCCTGTCACCAGAGGTGGAGTCTACAGAGGCAGGCAGGCCTCCTTGAGCTGCAGTGGGCTCCACCCAGTTCGAGCTTCCTGGCTGCTTTGTTTACCTACTTAAGCCTCAGCAATGGCAGGTGCCCCTTCCCCAGCCTCGCTGCCACCTTGCAGTTAGATCTCAGATTGCTGTGCTAGCAATGAGAGAAGCTCTGGGGTCTTGGGACCCTCCGAGTCAGGTGTGGGATATAATCTCCTGGTGTGCTGTTTGCTAAGACCCTTGGTAAAGCACAGTATTAGGGTGGGAGTGACCCGATTTTTCCAAGTGTTTTGTGTCATGGTTTCCCTTGGCTAGGAAAAGGAATTTCCTTCCCCTTGCACTTCCTGGGTGAGGTGATGCCTTGCCCTGCTTCAGGTCTCACTCGTTGGGCTGCACCCGCTGTCCTGCACCAACTGTCCAACATGTCCCAGTGAGATGAACCCGGTACCTCAGTTGGAAATACAGAAATCACCCATCTTCTGTGTTGCTCACGCTGGCAGCTGGAGGCTGGAGCTGTTCCTATTCGGCCATCTTGGCGCCAACCTCACTTGATATGATTTCTAAATTTAAATACCTTTGAGACAAACGTGAATTGTGAAGGGATTTTAAAATGTCAGTGAAAAATGGAATTAAAAATAAAAATATAAATATCAACTTTATTTCTCAATATAATCTCTACTGAGATCAAGACACTGCATTAAGGGATGATCCCAACCATGCAGTCCATTACTAAAGAACTGAGGTTCATGGGAATTTGACCATGTCAGTGTAGTCTTCTACTATTAACTAAAGAAAAACGGGTGCCCTTTACAGGTATTTTAAGATTAGGAAAAATAAGGTCAGAAGAAACCAAATCAGGACGGTAATGTTGATGCCTAATAATTTCCCATGAAAACTCTTGCAAAATTACTGGTGTTAGACGAGAGGAAGGAACAGAAGTGTTGTTGTGGTGCAGAGGGACTCTCTAGTGAAGCTTTACGGGGCAATTTTCTGCAAAAGTATTTGCTAATTTTCTCTATGAACTCTCCTACTAAGCAGATATTACGGTGCTTTGGTCCTATAGAACGTCAACAAGCAAAATGCCTTGAGCATCCCCAAAACCTCCATGGCTTTTGCTTTGGAGAAGTTTGCTTTTGCTTTGACAGGACCACTTCTACCTCTTGGTAGCCATTGCTTTAATTGTGCTTTGCCTTCAGGATCCTATTGATAAAGCCAGTTTCACTCCCTGTTATAATTCTTCAAAATAATGCTTCAGGATCTTGATTCTGCTTGTTCAAAATAGTCAGTAATAGCTCTGCTTTTGTCCACAGCTGATCTAGGCACAAGGGTATTCGGGACTCATCAAATGTGAAGTTTCTCAACTTTCACGTTATAGTCAATATTGCGTAAGCTGAACCAATTGATATGTCTGTGGTGTTGGCTATAATATTTCTTGTTAATTGTCAGTCCTCCTCAATTAGGGCATAGAAACAATTTTTTTTCTCTCAAAAATTGGAATGGATGCCCCTCCTCTGTGGGCTTCATCTTCAACATTGTCTTATCTCTTCTTAGAATAAGGTATCTGTTTGTAAACGACTGATCCTTCAGGTCATTTTTCCCACAGACTTTTCTTAAAGAATAATTTATTTCACCATTTTTTGTACCCCAGCTTCACCATAAATTTGATGTTTGTTCTTGTTTCAGGTTTGGTAGAAACAAGTTTGGTAGAATTCATGTGGCTCTTTTCAGACTGATGTTTTAAATCC
The DNA here is from genome assembly GCF_002776525.5 of Piliocolobus tephrosceles. Classification (NCBI taxonomy): domain Eukaryota; kingdom Metazoa; phylum Chordata; class Mammalia; order Primates; family Cercopithecidae; genus Piliocolobus; species Piliocolobus tephrosceles. Next base: position 11,960 of record NW_022313037.1, on the reverse strand, counting down.
TGTTCAGATATGTTAAAACAGGGCCGGGCATGGTGGCTCATGCCTGTAATCCCTGCACTTTGGGAGGTTGGGCAACAAGGCAACACCCTGCCTTGACAGTAAATACAAAAATTAGCCTCTACAAAAAATACAAAAATTAGCCAAGCAAGGTCCCAGCTACTTGGAAGGCTGAGGCAGGAGAATCGCTTCAGCCTGGGAAGCAGAGGTTACTTTGAGCCAAGATTGCTCCACTGCACTGCAACCTCGGTGAGGGGAGTGAAACCCTGTCTCAAAAAAAAAAAGTTGAAATAAACTACTATGTGCATGTTTTGATGCAAAAGCTAAAAGTTCATGCATAGTTTTTTCATAATTGTTATTTTGCATGAATTTATTGAAGCCTCCTATTATTTGCCATAATTTTCTCACTTTATTAATTTCTATATACATAAAGAATTTCCAATTTGTGTAAACCTTTCTTCCCAGTTACTGAACAATTATTTTAAATTTGAAAAGTATGAGCTATTTTATTCTGTATTTTTGTTTTCTAGTTCTGAATATTTTAGAGAAAATATAGATAATGAGACTTATAAAATGGAGATGTTTGGAAGTTTCTGTTACCAATGACAAATTAATTTTTAAATAATTTCAGGAAAAGTTAGGTGAATGTCTGTACTTTTATATGAACATTCATAGTAAAACAGATTTTTGAATTTCCACCCTTGATAAACTTGAATGTAAAATATGTGAGTAAATGTGTACTTTTCTATTCCTCATGAACATTCTCAAGTTTATGCTGTCTGGATTTTCTCAGGACCAATTACAAGCTGTATATGCTGCTGAAATGTCTCAAAGATTATGTCCCAAAGAGAGTGCCCTACTGTTTTTCCAATATTAATTTCGAAGTTTTACCAAGTTACAAGTTTTTTTTTCATAAAATATAAAACATTTTGCCTCCGGCAGAAATACATTTTGGAAGATAACTTTCCTGTGGGTAAGGGGTATAAAGGAAGCTTGGATTTGTTCTGAGAGAGGGAGAGGGTACTTCTGCCCATTGCTATGCACATCTGATTTTAGGGCTGAATGCCTTTCTGAGCTTGGCTCACTCCTCTCAAACTTGCTGGTAAATGGACACAAATTAAAGAGTAATAGTTGTACACCATTTGGGATGAAGGAATCCAGATATCTGAACCACTGTTTATTCGTTGCCCCTCCCACCCTCTCACGCTTCCAGATCTCTAGTGTCTATCATTCCACTTGTATGTCCATGTGTAGAATTATTTAACTCACACTTACAAATGAGAACTTCCTGTGTTCATTTGTACAGATTCTCTTCCACCTAGCTACCTCTGAGACTGCAAGAACAACCACTCCTCCCCCTCCTCCTCCTCCTCCTTCTCAGCCTACTCAAACAGAAGACCAGGAGTATTTTATATATATATATATATACACACACACACATACATGTACACATATATATACACACACATATATATACACACACAAATATATATACACACACGTGTACATATATACACACATACTCATAAAGAATTTGCATTTTAAAGAATGGCAGAACCATAGTTGTTCAAAATCAACTATGTAATTCTATATATGATAAATGTCTACTAGAAAGTTCACGTTGAAAATTGCAAACAGGGCTTAGAAAAAATAAAGTTTTTAAAAATTTTATTTTATTTCATTTTAATTCCAGGATACATGTGCAGGACATTCAGGTTTATTACATAGGTAAGTGTGTGCCATGGTGGTTTGCTGTACCTATCAACCCATAACCTAGGTATTCAGCCCCACATGCATTAGCTATTTATTCTGATGTACTCCCTCCCCACTCACCACCAGACAGCCTCCAGGGTATGTTGTTCCCCTCCCTGTGTCTATGTTTTTTCATTGTTCATCTGCCACTTATAAGTGAGAACATATGTATTTGGTTTTCTGTTCCTGCATTAGTTTGCTGAGAATAACGGCTTCCAGCTTCATCCATGTCCCTGCAAAAGACATGATCTCATTCCTTTTTATGGCTGCATAGTATTCCATGGAGTATATGTATCACATTTTCTGTATCCAGTCTGTCAGTGATGGGCATTTGGGTTGATTCCATGTTTTTGCTATTGTGAATCGTGTGGCAATGAACATATGCATGCAAGTATCTTTATAATACAAGAATTTATATTCCTTTGGGTATATACCCAGTAATGGCATTGCTGGGTCAAATGGTATTTCTGATTCTAGGTCTTTGAAAAATCACCACACTTTGTACCACAGTGGTTGAATTTACATTTGCTCCAACAGTGTAAAAGTGTTCCTCTTTCCCCACAGTCTCACCAGCATCTGTTGTTTCTTGACTTTTTAATAATCTCCATTCTGACTGGCATGAGATGACATCTCACTGTGGTTTTGATTTGTATTTCTCTAATGATCAGTAACGTTGGGCTTTTTTTTTCATATGTTAGTTGGCTGCATAAATGTCTTCTTTTGAGAAGCGTCTGTTCATATCTTTTGCCCACTTTTAAAAATATTTTTATTTTCACTTTTTAAGACAGACTCTTGCTGTGTCACCCAGGGTAGAGTTCAGTGGCACAATCTCGGGTCACTGCAACCTCTGCCTCCCAGATTCAGGAGATTCTTCTGTCTCAGCCTCCTGAGTAGTTGGGATTACAGACACCTGCCACCACATCCGGCTAATTTATTGTATTTTTAGTAGAGATTGAGTTTCACCAGGTTGGCCAGGCTGATCTTGATCTCCTGGCCTCAAGTTATTTGCCCACCTCACCTTCCCAAACTTCTGAGATTATAGGCATGAGCTACTGCACCCAGTTTTTGCCCACTTTTATATGGGGTTCGATTTTTATAGTTTTGGGTTTTACATTTAAATATTTAATCCATTTTCAGTTCATTTTTGTATAAGGTATAAGGAAGGGGTCCAGTTTCAGTTTTCTGCATATGTCTAGCCAGTTTTTCCAGCAGCATTTATTATTAAATAGGGAATCCTTTCCCCATTGCTTGTTTTCATCCAAAATAAAATGGTTGTAGATGTGCGGTCTTATTTCTGATATCTCTATTCCATTCTATTGGTGTATGTGTCTGTTTTGCACCACTACCATGCTGTTTGGGTTACTGTAGCCTTGTAATATGGTTTGAAGTCAGGTAGCATGATGCCTCCAGCTTTGTTAATTTTGCTTAGGATTGTCCTGGGCATATGGGCTCTTTTTTCATTCCGTATGAATTTTGAAGTAGTTTTTTCTAATTTTGTAAAGAATGTCCATGGTAGTTTATGGGAGTAGCATTGAATCTATGAATTAGTTTGGGGACTATGGCCATTTTCATGATATTGATTCCTCTTACCCATGAGCATGGAATGTTTTCCCATTTGTTTGTGTCCTCTCTTATTTCCTTGAGTAGTGGTTTGTAGTTCACCTTGAAGAGGTCCTTCACTTGCCTTGTTAGCTGTATTCCTAGGTATTTTATACTCTTTGTAGCAATCGTAAATGGGAATTCATTTGTGATTTGGCTCTCTTCTTGTCTATTGTTGGTGTATAAGAATGCTTGAGATTTTTGCAGACTGATTTTGTATCTTGAGGCTTTGCTGAAGTTGCTTGTAGCTTAAGAATCTTTTGGGCTGAGGTGATGGGATTTTATAGATATAGGATCATGTCATCTGCAAAAAGAGACAGTTCAACTTCCTCTTTTCCTGTTTGAATATGCTTTATTTCTTTCTCTTGCCTGATTGCCTGGGCCAGAACTTCCAACGCTATATTGAATAGAAGTGGTGGTGAGAGAGGGCATCCTTGCCTTGTGCCAATTTTCAAATGGAATGCTTCCAGCTTTTGCCTATTCAATATGATATTGACTGTGGGTTTGTCATAAATGGCTCTTATTATCTTGAGGCATGTTCCATCAATACCTAGTTTCATGAGAGTTTTTAACATAAGAGAATGTTGAATTTTATCAAAGACCTTTCCTGAGTCAACTGAAATAATCATGGGGTTTTTGTCTTTAATTCTGTTTATGTGGTGAATTACTTTAATTGATTTGCATATGTTGAACCAGCCTTGCACCCAGGGGATGAGGCCGACTTGATCTTGGTGGATAAGCTTTTTGATGTATTGCTGGATTTGGTTTGCCACTACTATATTGAGAATTTTGCATCAAAGTTTATCAGAAATATTAAGCTAAAGTGTAGCAAATACATTGAAAATAATAACAGACTGATTAAAAGACTAAATAATATGAATCCTAAGTTTTTTCACAACTGACTTATAGACTAAAAGCATTGCCAAACTAAATGAGCTTGGCCAAAAACTGTACAGGGTCTGAGATGTTGTCTCAACTTCCACTACTCATTGTGAGGTGGACCTGTAGTAACTATATTTGATGCAAAATTTCATGTTGATGGAAGTTGAGAAGTCCTGCAGTCTCAGAGGTACAGAATTCTGGTGTATCTCCCTTTGGCCTGTCAGGAAGGAAGATCTAGGCTCTACAGGTTTTGTGAAAATTTACAAGATGTAGGAAATGGGGCAGGATTTAGGCTGTGAGGCAAAGCCTAGAGGTATAAAGAAACAGCTTCTGTCCCAGGGCTCAGGAAGTCACAATAGTTTCAGAGGGGATTTTGGAGTGAGCATAGTACAATCTTCGGAACCATTCCTTCCCCTTATTTGTTCATAGGCCAGATGTGCTCAACCAGGGGGCATCTCGGGTCTCATGAACAGAGTCCTGGAGAGACAAAGGGGCAATCCTGAGGAAGAGGCTCAATAGGGAGGAAGGAGCCACCATTTTCTCTCCTGAGAAAAATCCTTCTCCCTAGGAAACCATAGGATTTTCCTTGGTCCCAGTGAGAGTTTTCCTGAGTGAAGAGAACGAGAGAGCAAGGGACTGATGTGTTATCTGTTTCCACCACCTGCAGTGATTCTGAAACCATGGGGGGCAGGAGAATTATCTTCAGAATCATGAGCAATCCAGATGCCATGGTTTCACACAAGACACGGGAGGTTCTTATCTCTGGGGGGTAGGCACTGGTCATTGATATTCTTTAAAGCTCATTCGCTGATTACAAAGTAAGCCAAATTAATAATCTACTGCAAGTTTTATTAATCTCACTTTACTTCACACACAATTCACACAGACACATTGTTAATATACACATTTTGATGCTTGGACAGGGTTGGACCCAAGATTCTGTACTTCTGTGAAGCCCTGTGTTCTGTCCAGGTGTCATTTACTCTCAGGTGAGTACACTGATCACCATAACTAACAAGAGATTGATCTGTGATTATTAGAAATGAAAAGACCTGTTGGTTATGTTTTATTGGGAAGATTCTATTTACATTTAAATACAGTTTAAAAACACAGATTTACAATGAAAAGTAACAAGCAAATATTAAAAGTGAAGGAGCTATTCCCCAAACTAGTTTCTACTGAGATACTACCAGAGAAAAACAACTCTCAGGACAGGGATACTGCTTCAAAGACACAGATTGCACAGCTGGATAGTTGATCTAGAATTTCCCAAAATTCCATCCTTTACTCACGAAATGCAGTTTATTTAAGAACTTTCTAATTTGACTGTAGTTTCATACTCACACACATCAGTGTATTGTGTATTATTCCATTTATGATAAGTATAACTTATTTGAAAATGAATTACGTACTGGTGAGAGAATTTTCACTTTAAATTAAACGTAAACTGACACCATAAAATTAGCAGCATCTGTTTGTCTGTTCCAAAAATTACCTCAGTTCTACCCAGAACACCTGAGGTTGCTTGAAAACAAATGCAAAAATACTTGGGGTAAAAAATAAGAACACCCTTCCAATGTTACAAATGCATCCCAGTTTCAATTATTCACATTCACGAGAATGATTCACATATATCCCACATTAGCAAAATTTCACCTACTCTCGCCTAAAAATTGACTAATCAAAAAAAACCAAGACAGAATAATAAATTCAAATCCATCCAGTAACCTGAGGGGGAAACCTAAACCTCAAAATGTAGTACATAGATATTCACACAGGATGTCACCTACTGTGAAAAGGCATGCACAGAGACAGTCCCTTCACATGATCAGAATACTCAACACTCCATATCAACATATTAGATATGGGATCATCTTGAAATGCAGCCATCACTAAACAGTTGTCCCTTTTGCATAGACAAAAACCTGAGGACCGCATTATGTTATATAGGAATGACTGTACACCTGTGTGTGTGTGTGTGTGTGTGTGTGTGTGTGTGTGTGTTTGTGTGTAGGGATCCATGGAATCCAATAGATATTGCAGCAATAACCTTTCCATATTCAGATTCTTGATTCTATATTCGAGTGAAATGACTTGCCAGTGGGGTACAAGATAAGTGTTTGCAGGAAATGCTCTTGTGAAAGCTAGAGAGCCCAATCATAAAGCATCGAGTGCTGGAAACATGCATTGAAGTTAGATGAAATACTCAACGCACAAATAAGACTGTGAAAGACATTCAGGAAATCATGCAATCACCGAGAGGCTGATTGATGACATTCCCCGAATTTATGATTGCAAGAAAAGAGAAATACTCATGACATTCTATTTCCAGTGGTTGAGGATGTACGAAGGCAATTTAAGAAATCATGAAATCAAGAAACTTGAGTAATCGGAAGCTATGCCAACTAAAACCTTCGGTTCATTTAACAAAGGATGAAAATAAAAACCACATATCACACAGCATGGGAGACGGCATTTTCATATGTATGTGATAATGGATCAACATTTGAGAGAGATGCAATAAAAAGTTCTAAATTTGACAAAAGCAACAACCGGAATTAAACACTGGAAAAGTTTGGGTGACAGGAGTGTGGCGCCCTGTCTCAAGAAGAAAGAAACAGAGAGATTTAAAAGCAGGGAGTGAAACAGAGGTTTGTACACTATTGTTACTACTGGCCCTTGTTTCAGTTGGAAAAGGTGAAAAGAAGGTATTTATGTCATGGATTCTTGCATGGATTGTTCAGGATCTGCGATGTTGCCTCCGTTTCCAGTTAGGCATTGTGTGGTGGACTGGCAGTTCCCACATTTGGTGCAAAATGTAAAGCTGATGAATGTAGACATGCTCCCCAACTAGGAGAGGCAGAAGTACCCCTCCGAAGTGTGGGTACAGCGCGATGACTTCCTAAGTGGCCTCCCGCCCCCCAACTCCGCCCCACGCCACCCCCTAGCATGTGGAGGAAGAAATGGCCGGGTCCCCGCGCGCCTCCTGTCGCCTCAAATGCATCTTCAGTCGGAAAAACAAAAGCAACTGGAATAATTTTCCAACATGACCCTGTGGTTAAGCCATTAGATACTCCAGCCAACAGGCTGAATCACTTTAAAATTCACACCATTTAAAATGGTTGTGAGAGTTGCAAAGCTTTACCGCTAAACTTTGAATTGCTTTTCCAATTCAAACTAAAGGGAGTTTAGTTCTGTTTTGGAGAAGCTGTAGTTAGTGGTTTCTTTTCATGGTTTGCTTAATCTCTTAAGTCTGGTGCTTGCATTTACCCAAATGGACTTTTCTTTAGTACGACAGTGCCGTAGCCCAGGGCTTCTCCCTCCATATCTGCTCCCCAGGAGGCCCCCTAGAAATGGGTGCTGGAGATCCAGCCCCCATCCGTGTGCCATTTTCTTTGAGTCCAATGTAGGTTTGGCTCAGAGAAGAAAATGGGCCTCCGGGTTAGGTGCCTCTGATTGCTTGCTTGTGAAATGTTTAATGATAAGGCGCCTTCCAAACTAATTTTACACATTGATAGTTGCAGCTTGAAGTATCACTGCAGTCATAAGAACAAGAAACACTCCCATAAAGTAGATAGGCAGAAAAAGCCATAAAAGTTTAATAAAGTGCAAATAAAATGGTGTTGTAAGAATGAACAGTGGGAAATGCTCTCAGTCCAGCCAGATCGGCTGTGGCGTCCTCCTGTAAATACATTCAGCCACGTGTGGCCCTGATCGCAATCACTACTGTGAATTGTGATCCAGAATATTCTTGGGGTCCGATGCCTGGACTGTGCCAGCAGCTGAGTCTGATTGGGCGTCATGGCGGTGATGTGCTTAGCGCGGCCAGCTGGGCTGAGGGGTGGACACCTGTGCACTCGCCACGTGCAGGCGTTATTCTGGTGATGGAGTTGCACGTGGTGCGGCTTGTCCACCTGGGCTTCTGAAAGTACCGGGAACCCAAACGCGGGCGGGCGGCTCCCGACATGGGAGCTGTCTTTTTTTATCCAGAGCCCTCTGCAGACCCCAGCCGCCGGTCCCTGAGCCCATGGGGAGGCACCAGAGGGCTCTGCTGGGTCATGGAGGTCCCCAAGCAGGTGGTCGCTCATTGCTTGTGCAGTGGTCCATGGCCTGTGAGTTTATTCCCGGGGTCTGTGTCAGCGAGGTTAACCAGTTCACAGCTGGGCACTTACCCCTTATACAGATGACACTAGTTAAAGTGGAATCTCTATTAGCTCTCATGGGCGTGCGTGAGGAGCTGGGAGGTTGGGGAGGCTTGGCCGTAGCACTAGAGCCCCGGCTCCTGACGTTCGGCTTCTTCCTGTTAGGCCGTCAGGGCTGCTGTGAGTTCTGAAGACTAGTGGGTGCCATATGGACTAGGGGATGCAGAAGCCTCTAGAGGCCGCGGGAGGGAAGGAGATGGTTGCCTCCCCAGAGCCAGCCCTGCTGACACCTCGACGTTAGCTGGTGGGACCTGTTTTGGACTCCAGCTTCCAGAAATGTGAGAAAATAAGTCAGTGTTTAGGGCGCTAAATTTGGGGTGATTTAGTAGAGAAATAGAAAACTAGCCCACGAAGGTGCACGCATTGAAATGTGCTCTGTCTAGGTGTTCACAGTGGCATGAGGAGGATGGCATTAGGGTTCTGGGAACCGTGCAGTTTTACTGAAAGAAGAGGGCTCGTCACACCTTTCCTCATGTAACTGAAGGTATGTATGCCTGCCACACCGCCCAGGAGACAGGGACTTAGAATTCTGACTTTATTTCTTATGGGAACCAAGCCACAGTCAGAATACGGTGAGGGCTGAAACGAGCTTCCTACAGCCTGAACTGGGAAGAGGAATCGCAAGTAGTTTGTGTTTTTCTACACAGACCTGTCCTTTCAGGTTTTGTTAAGTTCTGGAAAAAGGGAGAAGCCAGGCACACCTCGATGAGGGACAGTGTTTCTGGAGGTGGTGCGGCTTCGGCCTGAACGTGGCTGTGTGGCTGGGAGGCTCAGAAACTGTCCTCCAAGGGCACTCATCTGCTCCTTATTGCACTAATACCTCATTTACAGAAATCCACAGAAATGACAGAGTAGTGCGGGAGGCCTCTGGTCTGGATGGGTTTGTGTGGGCCGAGGTCACGGGGTGTTGTCCCAAGTGCTTATCCTGATCTGACAGAGGCTCGGTTCCCAAATAATTATTCCACAGTTTCAGAGCCTATATCTGAGGGATAATCTTTTAACTTTGTTACATAAAAGCAAACAAAGTGTGTCTTGAGGGTCTAAAAATCCATTTAGTAGTCATGGCTGTAAACTCAAATATGGGGCTTTGGGATGGAGTAAAAACCACCATCACCTGGTGTGGACGCTGCGTGGTATTTTTAGCGTGGTGGACTGCTCGTGCCTTGAGCTCCATCTGCAGTGTGAGCAACAGCTGTGCAGTTGAGAAATGTGGGCAGGTCAGCTTGCTCCTCCAGGGGCCTGTGGACATCAGGGTGAGGGACCTGGGATGAGGCCACGTCAGTGGGAAGGAGCTTGGTTGTGTCAGCCGATGTTTGCCTCTACAGGCCTGAAAGCCAGCCAGAACCCAGTTTTCCTTTGGTCATGTAATGCCAGAAAAAAACCTGTTAGAGATTCTCATAATTTATGTTAGTGAATCATTTGACCATGCATAAAATGTTATAAATGCCTGAGGCTTTACAAATTGGCAGATGTGTAACTCACATGTTATGATTGAATCAAACTGTTGAAGATATTTGTTTCACTTGAAGGTGTTTAGCATTTTATGCACAAACCACATGCCACTAGCATTTTGAAAGAGTATTTTGGAATTTTAAACAGAGTGGGACAGTGCTGGGTCTCTGGGATGCTGGTGAGGTGGACGTGACCTCAAGCTCTTGGAGCTTGCAAGGAAGCAGGATTCCTAAATTGTCACACCTGCAGTGCTGGAAGTCAAAGTGGATTTCTGTAAACGAGGTATTAGTGCAATAAGGAACAGATGGGTGCCCTTAGAGGGCAGTTTCTGAGCCTCCCAGACACCCAGGAGGAAGCGGGGGGTGGGGAGAGGAGTTACCCACCAGAACCTGGGTGGCGGAGCCGGGTTTGCTGGTGGCCCTGCGTGGCAGATCATTACGTGCAATAAAGAAGAGGTGAGCGCCCTTGAGGGCGGTTTCTCGGCCCCCCTTCAGAACCGCAAGTGGAAGACGCCCCAAGGTGGGGGTTCGGTTATCCACAGAAGCCTGGATGGTGGAGCCGGGTTTGCTGGTGGCCCTGTGTGGCAGTTCATTACGTGCAATAAGGAACAGGTGAGTGCCCTTGAGGGGGGTTTCTCAGCCCCCTTTGGAACCTCCAGTAGAAGACGCCCCAAGGTGAGGGTTCCAGTTAGCCACAGGAGCCTGGATGGTGGGGCTGGGTTTGCTGGTGGCTGCTGCATGGCAGGTCACTACGTGGAGTGATGGGAGGGGAGTGGAGTGGGAATAGAGGATGCACCCTCCAGTTACTGCTAGGAGTTGGCTCTGGTAGCAGAGGGGGCATAGAGGGATTCCCATCAGGGGCAACACAGCTGGGGTTCCACGTGTGCTGGACGCCGAGGTGTGGCTATATGTGATCTCAGTCTCCACAGCCGCCCTGGGAAGTGGGTTGAGTTACCTTCCCATCTCACATTTGAGAAATCTCGGGCTCACATCACAGCTGGGTAGGGTGGAACTAATGTCTCAGGCAGGACGTTGGCCCCAGAGCCCAGCTCTTACCCCTCCTGCTATTTTCAGTCCACCAAGCTTGTAGAGAGGTGTGTATGGTGGTGGGGGGCAGCTGAGAAACCAACACAGTAGAGGGGGCAGGAAATAAACCAGGCAGGAGACAGGCAGTGCTTGGGAGGTCTGGGTGTGGGGGGCACCTCTGGGCCTGTGACCCCTGTTCTGTGCTCCTGACTTGCCCAACTTTGACCCTCAGCCACGTGCTGCGTGCTTTAGGTGAAATCTCAGTCCCTCGCGTGGTGCGGGCATCTTTTCTCCCTGGCTTTGCCTCTCCTTAAATCATGGAGTCTCAGTAGGGATGGCGGGGTGGTTGGGGGGGGTCTATGGAATTTGCCCTCCACCTCCCCATCCTTGTCCTGTCCTGTCTGGCCTGTTACCTGGATGTCTCTTCAGAGCCTGCCAATCAGTGGAGGCCATGGCAGCCTCTCGCTGACCGACCTCTCAAACTCTTTTATTCATCGGAATCGTATTAAATGCTGATTCCTAGGCACCCCATTAGACTCTGCACCTGCCTGGCATGGGTACTTTGAAGAAGGTACAGATGGTTGCTGGGCTGTTCCAGGAGGGAATTTGCATTTGTAGAATGTCCGCTGTGGTCCTTCCAGCACTCTACTTTCCAAGCGCACGTGGCATTAAACCTGGAAGTCCTCTGGGTGCTGTGCTGGTGAGGAAGCCCCGGCTGGACGAGGGCCTGCTGGGGCTCGGACTTGATTCCTGGGCTGTGGGCTGTGGGCTTGTTCTCTTCAGTGGGCCTGCTGATGGGATGCCCTGGGACATCCTGCTGTGCACTCGGGGGAAGGTGCAGAGACAGGCTCAGGAAAGACAGACCATGGATTTAAAAATTCCTATTGGAAAATCTTTTATGAGCAAATTAATTTGCATCTGACTGAAGACAGTCATTGCTTGAATAATTGCTTTGTTTACAAAATTGTTCTATGAACAAACAGATCAAAGTTTTCATTCATGCCTTGTCTATAACAAATAGGAGCTATTACCACAACCTAAATTAGTTTTA
>NW_022313036.1:0-20061 GCF_002776525.5 Piliocolobus tephrosceles | reverse complement strand
AAAGGGAAGGAGAATAGCTGGGCTGACTCATCCTAGGGAAGATGTCCTCTAGCAGCCATAGGACCTTGGGCACTTGGGTGGAAAAGAAGGAAGGAAAAGATTCACCCATGGCGGTGACCTGGACTGCAGAAACCACACTAAACAGTCCACGTCCTGGAGCCTGGCCACCCCATTTGCTTCTCTTCTCCTTGGGTAGAGGGCTTGGGGAGCTTTCTACCCTGAAGGCTGAGCAGCGCAGCTTCTAACCAGGGTAGCCATTTGTCTGTCCCTGGGAATACTGACAGCATTCTCATAATCAGCCCAAATACTCCTGAACAGCTTTTTGTAGGGTGGCGCGGGGCGGGGCAGAGGGTCATTTTGACTCATAGGTATCTTTTCCACTTTCACTGCTGATAACCGTGTTACAGATTAAAGTTTTGTTTTTGATACTTAAGAGGGCTTAAGAGAGTGACCTCTTATAGCACATCTAAGTCTGCTAAAATAGAACCACGGGGTAGTGTAGGCAAATCTCTTCTAAATTATGGATCATATATGGTGAACGTTAGAAGCCATGTGTACCTAAGTTGAAAAATCAAAACGTGTCTTGTATTTGGGTGACCCCGGTAAGTCTGGATCCCACTGCACCTTGTGTGAACACAGGATGCTGAGGTGTAGGGATCAACAGGCTTTTTCTGGATGTCTTGCACTTCTCCTTTGGGGTAAAGTGGGGCGGCAGTAGGAGTGCACAGCTGTTGGGCCCCTAATATTTGTCAGCTGTTTTACATGTGGGATTCCATTTAATGCAATCTTGGAGGTAAAATTATTTTATTGAAGATGAAGATAGAGGCTTAGAGAAGTTAAGAAAATTGTTCAAGGTCACGTCATTTGTTGTTGTTGCTGGTTTTTTTTTTTTTTTTCGAGACAGAGTTTTACTCTTCTTGCCCAGGCTGCAGTGCAATGGTGCGATCTCGGCTCACCACAACCTCTGCTTCCCAGGTTCAAGTGATTCTCCTCCCTCAGCCTCCCGAGTAGCTGGGATGACAGGCATGTGCCACCACGCCAGGCTGATTTTGTATTTTTAGTAGGGATGGGGTTTTTCCATGTTGGTTAGGCTGGTCTTGAACTCCCAACCTTGGGTGATCCGCCGGAGTTGGCCTCCCCAACTTGGGCATGGTGGGATTAGAGGTGTGAGCCACCACGCCTGGCCAAGGCCATGTGATTTCTTAAGTGGAAAGAAAAAGTACTTGATGAACTCAGAAGTTTGACTTCAAGGCCCTTGATCTTTCCATAACACTGGTTCCTTCCCTGGTTGGTTGGAGTGACTGAAGAATTCAAGGAAGCTGTGTTTTGTGGAAAGAAGACCTGAGGGGTGTATGGTCTTTCCAGGCTTGGAATCTGCCATGCTGGGCTTCTGAATTGTATAGTTTGGCCATATAGAGAGAAGACCGTCATTTAAGATTTATTCTTTGGGGGAAATAAAGGAAGGCCGCCCACATGAGACAGGCAGAGGCGACTTTCTCAGAGCTGCTGTGGCAAGGGAGTCGGCACCGTCACTTGCGTGTGGCAGAGGCTGACATGCAAGTGAGTGGCGGACGAGGAGTGGGGAAGCTTCAGGATGGAAAAGAACGGCTCCCAGTGGAGGCCGTTGTGGGGGCTGGAGGCGGCTGTGCAGAAGTGGGGTGTCCTATGTGATTGGTTAGGGGTGCATTTGGCTTTCTCTGAATGATCCTAACTGAAAATAGGGGCCAAAATTAGGGTGGCTGTCAGTTTTGAGTCAAGTCCTGGCCACGTGGGACAGAGTTGTGGTTTAGTTTCTGGGTTGTTGAGAGAGAGCAGTCTGGCTTCCTGTTTGATGTACTAGCCTGGCTGGCCTCCTGGCTGTTTACTGTAGATAGGGGTTTGGTTTCCTGGGTGGGCAGCTACAGGTTGTGGTCTGAGTTCTGTCCTTATACATATGATCAGGCATGGTCTGTGTGTATATTCAGTCCCTCATTTTTCTTGTCAATAAAAATATGAAATGACAAATTGGATACATTGGGAACTTTTTAGATGTCTGTGTCCCCTGGAGGAATTTTTCACGTTCACATTTAATCAGAATGAATATAAACAATTGGGCCATTTATCTTGAAGATTTAAAATAGGAAATCTTCAACAATACTACCTCAGCCCCATTGCCTCTCTGTCCATCGTTAGGGAATGTGTTTTTATCCACCGCCGGCTCATCGTCCGCCAGTTTGTGGTTGATCCACTTCTCTATACGTCTTGTCTTGTGTGCATCTCATTGTTTGCTAGTGTTAGCTTTCTCCTTCATCAGTGTAGTTTATTTGTGTAGCCTCTCTTGGTAGGAAGTTATCTGTGGAATTTGTGAATGGAAGGGACCTTGGAGGTCTGCCAGGTCAGCCCAGTGACTTTCAAGATAAATGGAAATACAGGGAACTGTTCCAGCTTCTTTGGTGGCCAAACCAGGAATAGAAAGCAGTGTTCTTTGTGCCACAATGTCATTGGAAGACAACTCAATGTGGGCCTAAAATGCAGAGTAACTAACTTTCATTTATCTCTGCTTCTGACTCTTGTTATCAGACATTTTAAATTGACTTTAATGTGTTAGCAGAAATATGAAAAGTCCTGACTTGTTTACATAGAAGGTACTTTGTTGCCTACTCATTTGGTTGCTTTTTCAACAGGATTGAAAAGACATTGTTATAAACTGAATGTTTATGTCTCCCCCAGATTCTTGTACTGGAGCCCTAACTTCCAGTGTGATGGTAGTGGGGGATAGGACCTTTGGGAGGTGATTAGGGTTAGATGAGGTCATGAGCGTGGGCCCTGGTCTGACAGGATTAGTGCCCTTAGAAGAAGAGAAACCAGGACGGGTGTGGTGGCTCACACCTGTAATCCCAGCACTTTGGGAGGCCGAGTGGGCAGATCATGAGGTCAGGAGATTGAGACCATCCTGAAACCCTGTTTCTACTAAAAATACAAAAATTAGTTACGTGTGATGGCACGTGCCTGTAATCCCAGCTACTCGGGAGGCTGAGGCAGGAGAGTTGCTTAAACCAGGGAGTCGCAGGTTGCAGTGAGCTGAGATTGTGCCACTGCACTCCAGCCTGGCGACAGAGTGAGACTCTGTCTCAAAAAAAAAAAAAACAAAGAGAGAAAGCAGAGAGCTCCCACTGCCCTGGTGTGAGGACACAAGAGAAAGGTGGCTGTCTGCAAGCCAGGAAGAGGTCCCTGTCCCAAAACTGAGTTGGCCGACACCTTGATCTTGGACTTCCAGCCTCCAGAGCTGTGAGAAATAAACTAATGTTTAAACCACACAGCCTATGGTGTTTATTATGATGTTTGCCTATGGTATTATGGCCATCTGATTTGACTGATACAGAGATGGTTCCAGAATACTGTAGCCTGTGTTTAAGTTGGTGATGCCATGAAAATAAATGTGGTAGTTCATTCGTTTATATAAAGATAGTGCTGTGAACCCAGGGCCTTTGCTCACATCTTAGTTGAGTCTTGTCTTCTTATAATAGCTTCCTAATTTCTCTTTTCTCCCTCTAATTTATATTATATATCTGGATTAAATCATATATGGTATGATTTTATACTTTATATCTATACAAACTTTTAGTGATTTTATTTCATTTTATTTTATTTTTGAGACATGCTCTTGCCCTGTTGCTCAGGCTGGAATGCAGGCATGCCATCACAGCTCACTGTAACCCTAAATTCCTGGGCTCAAGTGATCCTCCCACCTCAGCCTCCTGAGTAGCTGGGACTACAGGTGTGCTATCCTGCCTAGCTAATTTTTAAAATTTTGTAAGGACAGAGTCTTGCTGTGTTGTCCAGGGTGGTTTCAAACTCCTGGCCTCAAGCAGTCCTCTCGCCTCAGCCTCTCAAAGCACTGGATTACAGACATGAGCCACCACACCCAGCCCAGTGATTTTTCATTGTTAAGAGCAAGGACGGGTTCCCTGGCTTGGCATTCAAGGCTCATGGTCCGGGTGTGATATGCAAGTTTGGGTTTCAGTGTTTCCATTCTCACCATCAGCCTTGCACTCCAGCTTGTTGCCTACACCCTGTTCTGAAGCCCAGCCTGAGAGCTGCACTTAGAATTTATACTTTCTCATCTCTTCATCTTCTTCGCCTATGTTCTTATCTCCCTCTGGGACATCATCTCCACACTTCTGTCTCTTTAAATCTTCTCTATCCTTCAAGACTTGAAATACTCACTTCCTTTACACGATCCCCGCTCTGACATCCAAGCTAGAGTTAATCTTTTTCCTTTGAATGCTGATAGTGCTTAATGTTTTTCATCCTTTAATTATGCAGCAGTCCTGTGTGTTAGATATTATTATTTCCCCAGTTTTTCACAGTTACTTTGAAGATATTTGCTGTAGTCATATATTTTGAATATGTAATATGAGCGACATTCAAAAGGTCCTGGAGAGTGAAAGGCAGTCCTACTCCAGTCACTGCCCTGTGACCACTGTTGCCCGTTTTGTTTGTTTGTTTGTTTGTTTTTCCAAGATGGAGTCTTGCTCTGTCACCAGGCTGGCATGATCTCAGCTCACTGCAACCTCTGCCTCCCAGGTTCAAGCGATTCTCCTGCCTCAACTTCCTGAGTAGCTGGGACTACAGGCGTGCGCCACCTCACCCAGATAATTTTTGTATTTTTAGTAGAGACAGGGTTTCACCATGTTGGCCAGGATGGTCTGGATATCTTGGCCTCGTGATCCACCTGCCTCAGCCTCTCAAAGTCCTGGGATTACACGTGTGAGTGACTGCACCCAGCCTATGTATCTTCTTTTTAAAAATACAGATGTTGGCATAAGATAAACACTGTTCTCCACCAGTTCCTCACTGGTAAGTATTTAGGTTGTTCCCAACCGTTTGGATTAATCAGTGCTGAATTGTACGTAATTCTTGCATATTTGCATGAATATGTTCATAGGATGCATTGCTAGAAATGGAATTGTGCGATCCAGCGTTCTGCACATTTTAAATGTTGATGGGTGTTGCTCGATTCCCTTCCGTTAGGGCTATACCGATATCTCACTGTCAATGTGTAAGGGCGCCTATTCTTATTTCCTTGCCAACAGTTTCTTCTCAGCTGTTTTCTTTGACATCACACACACATACACAAATAGCCCTATTGTTCCAAAAACATGGACATTCTACGTTTCTACTTAAAGTGTGCGCACACTGACTGAAGCTCTGTGTTGCAGTGATGTGTGCTGCTAGGATTGTGACTCTGTTTCGAATTTGCTAGCCAGGCTATGGCTTTCCAGTCAGGTATTTTTTGTTTTGTTCATGCTGTTGCTGCCGTTGGGCTGTGTGAATTTCCCTCCACTGCCCAGCCAGATTTCCTTTCCGGTAGACGGGCTTAGTGTCTCATCCGGCAGCCCTATTTCCTGGTGATCTGGGCCAAGTGTCTCATCCGGCAGCCCTATTTCTTGGTGACCTGGGCCGAGTGTCTCATCCGGCAGCCCTGTTTCCTGGTGATCTGGGCTGAGTGCCTCCATGAGAAGTTGCACCCATCTTCTCCAGTAGTGCATCTTTTCACAGCAAGCAAAACATTTTCACCACGTTTCTAGTGGGACAGGCACTAGATCTTTTCTGGGCATCAGGAGACCTGGCTTTGCTCTGGTTCAAGCAACAGCTGGTGAGTTACCAAAGACAAGTCACATCTGGCCCCTGGTCCTTTGCCTTATAAGTAGAATCACAGTCCGAGTGGGCATCACTGCCCTGGCCTCTATGCGGTGCTGAGTGTTGTGGAGATGATGGCTAAGTGTCAGGGTGCATTTCCACCACTAGGGGATTACGGGCCAGCCAAAGACACAGGAGGAAAGCTAACAGCCCCGGGCAGGTACACAGAACCAGAGGAGTTTGAAAGGGTGGTTCCAAGCTCCTTGGTGTGATTGATGTGATCACAATAAACATTTTATCTCTAAGTCTTGGGCCATTGGACCAAGAGAAGAGAGACCTGGTATTGAGTTGTAGTGAGAGATGCGTGGTTCGTTTGCCTGCTGAGCCTGGCTTGGACTCAATTCCATTGAGTCCCATTTCATTTTACCTTCTGTTTCCACCTTTTTCATGCTCCTGCTTGTTTCTCCAGAAAAAAATGCAATAAATTCCTTTCAAAAACTTTACAAAAGCCATAGATGCTTATTGAAAATAGTTCAAATGATATGGAAGACAGAAAGATACTGAGTGTTTCTCTGTTGTGTGTTTGGATGAATGTGTCTTTGGGGTAGTCACTATTAACACTGGGTGTATTTCCTTCCAGATCTTTTCCAGTGTACCTACAAATATATATGTACACTTTGTAAAAAAACAAAATAGTACCTGATAAACATTGAGTCCCCCTACTCCCACTCTGCAGTCTACATGAACATCCTTTCATGGTGATACGATGAGACCTGATCGACTCCTTTTGTTCGCTGGAGTGCTAGGTAATAATAGCTACAGATAACTCACCTTCAGTGGGCATTTACCATGTGACAGGGTCTGTGCTCCAGGCAGGCTACATGAAGTGGGTCTTAAGGCTTTTTACAACAAAACTATGGGTGAACACAGTAATTGTTAACATTTTGCAAATGATAGAATTGCAGTAGAGAGAAGCAAAGCTGCTTGCTGAAACTCATGGCATGATTCCCGAGAGAGAAGGAACATTTTTAAAACAATTGTTGTTATAGTCAGGTGATTTACGATCATTTCAAGAAATAGTGCATTCAGTGAATACATTTCAGGGTCTGGTACAGTCTCGGAGCTGTTCCTGAAAATGCACTGGGCTAGAGGTAAGGGAGTGGTCCATTGGCCCTGGGCCCCTAGTGCAAGGAGGGAGGTCCCTGGGAGAGGGGGCATGGAGAGGAGGTCTCTGAACAAACCTTGCAACCTCCATTTCTGCTGAGTCTGGTCCGAAGTCTGGTTCTTGACATGTACACTTTTCAGAGATACTTGGTTTTGATTTTTATCATGGCTCACCTGAGCGGCCATGGTTTGAAACTGCCTGGAGATGTGGTCTGGCAGGCCAGTGCTATGCCCATCCTTCCCGCTCCTACAGGAGGGGAGTCAGTCTGGGACTAGAGGGCTTCACCTGTAATCAGCTATCTCATAATAAGTGGATTTGATGCTGGTTTCGCTAGGTCAGGAAATTTCCCATTTGGAAGGAAAACTGATACTTGTTTTTGGGTTTTGCTGAGGAGCCACAGGGTTTAGAGTAGGGACTGGAAATTTGTTGAGACACACGTGAGTGCACTCAAACATCTTCCATGAAACATGGAAATAAACACAGTGTTCCAGAGAGGTCTCTGGCTTTGGGATATAAATATTTCTGTAACAGAATGGCACTGGATGTTGGCTGTATTTTTTTCTCTGCTATTTTGGCAAGTTTTATTTGGGTGTGTGTCTCCTGTACAGAAGGTATGACATACCTTTTTGCCACCAAGTATTTACAGCTGTTGGTGCCTCCTATGTGGGTCACTTTTGTGCCGTGGTTTCTTTGGGGAAATTGTAGGTCTCCTACCCAAAGCACATTGCCCATTTCAAGGTGCTCCTGGTTTCTGAACACCTGTGGCAGTGCCTTCCATATGGGTGAAGCCAGCCGAGAAAGTACCCCTTCCCAGGAGGTGGGGACTGGTGATTGCCTGAGTGAGGAGGCCGGGGATGAGCCCTGGACTAGAACTTGTGACCGGCTGCTTTTCCTTCCCCTCCTCTCCCTCCTATTTTCCCACCACCCCCACTTTTTAAAAATTTCTTATTAAAAATTAAACAATTATTTTGGTTTCCTTTATTCGCTATTCCTTGCTAATCATATGCAGAGTGAGCCTGGGACAGTGGAAAGGAAAGTTGTACTTGGCTTCAGATGATCCTACCAGCCCTGCATTGAGGGGCTTCCGCCAGGTGGCATTGTGAAGTGGTGTTGTGGAGGTTCTCCTTTTAGTCCTCAGCGTTAACCAGCAGAGGCAGATGGTATTTAGTCCTGGCTAATGTTGAGGAATTTGAGCTCAAAGTAGCTAAGGGAATGTCCCAAAGTCACATAGGAAGTAGCAGAGTAGAACCAAACACAGATTGTCTCTGAATCAGGCAGGTTGTCTGATTCCAAAATGGGCTCTTAATTTTTGGAGGTCAAAAAGTTGTACAGACACAGACATTTCTTTTTTTTTTTATTTTTTTTTTTGAGCTAGGGCTTCGCTATGCTGCCTAGGCTGGTCTAGGCTCAAGCTGTCCTCCTGCCTTAGCGTTCTGAGTGCTGGGCTTACAGGTTTGTGTCACCAAACCCAATCGAACAGACATTTCTTGAAAGAAGACATACAAATGGCCAAAAAATATGTGAAAAAAATGCCCAGTATCACTTATAATCAGAGAAATGCAAATCAAAACCACAGTGAGGTATCATCTCACCTGTTAGGATGAGGATGATCAAAAAGACAAACAGTAACAAGTGCTGGTGAGGATATGGAGAACAGGGAGCTGTTACACACTGTAGGGGTGTACACTAGAGCAGCTGGCTGGCCGCGGGCCGCACGCTCACATCCCAGCACTTTGGGAGGCCGAGGCAGGCAGATCACCTGAGGTCAGGAGTTTGAAACCAGCCTGGCCAACGTGGTGAAACCCCGTCTCTACTAAAAACACAAAAATTAACTGGGAGTGGTAGATCACACCTGCAGTCCCAGCAATGTTGGGCGGCTGAGGTGGGTGGGTCACTTGAGGCCAGGAGTTCAAGACCAGCCTGGCCAAGGTGGTGAAACCCCATCTCTACTAAAAAATACAAAAATTTGCCCGGTGCAGAGGCGGGCGACCGTAATCCCAGCTACTCGGGAGGCCAAGGCATGAGAACCACTGGAACCTGGGAGGCGGATGCTACAGTGAGCAAGCCAAGATTGCACCACTGTACTCCAGCCTGGGCAACAGTGAGACTCTGTCTCAAAGAGAGAAAAGAAAAAGAGTAAGAGTAAGCTAGGGTACCCACTATGGCAAACAGTATGGAGGTTCCTCAGAAAACTGCAAATGAAATTACAGTGTGATCCAGTAGTCCCGCTACAGTGTAGATACCCAAAGAAAAGGAAATCAGTGTCCGAGGGACATCCGCACCTCTGTGTTTCCTGCAGCACTGTTCACCATAGCCAAGATATGGAACCAGCCTTGGTGTCCAACAGCAGATGATGGATAGAGAACATGTGGTCTTTATACACAGTGGAGTACTATTCAGCCATAACACAGGATGAAGTCCTGTTATTCTCAGCAACGTGGATGGAACTGGAAGATATGAAATAAGCCAGGGACAGAAAGTTACACAGCACATGTTCTCTTATGTGGAAGGCAAAAAAGAGTGGATCTCATAGAGGTTGAAAGTAGACAGAGGCTCCTAGAGGGTGAGAAGCGTGGGGGAAGAGAGAGATAGGGAGAAATTTGTTAAAGGATACAAAATTATAGCTGGATAGGAACAAGTTCTAGTGTTCTATAACATAGGATGACTATAGTTAACAAGAATATATAGTTTCAGGCTAGGCGTGGTGGTTCATGCCTGTAATCCTAGCACTTTGGGAGGCTGAGTTGGGTGGATCACCTGAGGTCAGGAGTTTGAGACCAGCCTGGCCAACGTGGTGAAACCCTGTCTCTACTAAAAATACAAAAATTAGCCGGGCATAGTGGTGGGTGCCTGTAACCCCAGCTACCAGGGAGGCCGAGGCAGGAGAATAGCTTGAACCTGGGGAGCAGATGTTGCAGTGAGCTGAGATCACACCACTGCACTCCAGCCTGGGCAACAGAGCAAGACTTTTTCTCAAAAAAAAATATATATATATATTTATATATAGTTCCAGATAATTGGAGGAAGGGTGTTGAACGTTACCAACACAAAGAAATGATAAATGTTTGAGATGGCAGTTATGCTAATTACACTGATCACATACATAACATGTATTATAACATCACTATGTGTACTCCATACATATGTACAGTACACAATTATGTGTCAATTAAAAAAGAAAAAGCTGAACTTAGATTGGAATGGCTATGAAGTGGCTAACTTTTTCGTATTTTCGATAGAGACCCTAGGCATTTATTTTAAGTAAACTACCCTTGGCTTCAGGAAATGTTTAGTATTTGAATTTTAGCCTTGCATTTTATAATACAGAGAGGTAAAACAGTAGGTTTGCTTTAGATACAGTCACAGGGGTTTGCCGTGGTGACTTTTTTATGTAATAAGGGGGAAATATACCTTAATTAATAGGCATACATGCTCATTTTTCTCCCTTGTACACATTTTTAGTCGTTGTCCAGGCATTGTGATACTTATGTAAACAGTATGCGATATCTTAGGTAGGAATCAGAATTTTAAGGTAAGAATACTTAGAGTTATATATTTTTCAAACTTTCAAACTGGACATTTTACATGTCCATTATATAACTGTAATTAAATGTTCAAAAAGACAATACCTGTCTTTAATATGGATGATGCTCTAGCATTTTCTTTTTTCTTTTTTTTTGGAGACAGGGTCTCAGTTTCTCCCAGGCTGGAGTGTAGTGGTGCAGTCATGGCTCACTGCAGCCTCAGCCTCATAGGTTTGAGAGATCGTCCCACTTCAGCCTCCCAAGTAGCTGGGCCCACAGGTGTACAACACCATGCCCAGCTAATGTTTAAAATTTTTTGCAGAGACAGGACCTCTCTCTGTTGCTCAGGCTGGTCTGGAATTCCTGGGTTCAAATGATTCTCCTGCTTCATCCTCCCAAAGTGCTGTGATTGCAGGCATATGCCACTGCCTGGCCCCATATAAGTGGGATGATGACTTTAGCCTAGGAGTTCCACACCAGCCTGGGTAACATAGCACAAGATCCTGTCTCTACAAAAACTAAAAAAATTAACTGGTCATGGTGACACCTGCCTGTGGTCCCAGCTACTCCAGGAGGCTGAGGCAGGAGGATAACTTGAGCCCAGGAGTTGAGGCTGCAGTGAGCTCTGATCTTGTCATTACGTTCCAGCCTGGGTGACAGAGTGAGACCTTGTCTCTTAAAAAAAGTTACAGGCTACCTGATTATTCATAGGAAAAAAACCTGAACTCTGATCTAAACCTCATACCTTGTACAAAAATTAACTCAAAATGGATCATGGACTAAAATGGAAAATAAAGATGAAGAGAGGAGCTGGAGACTGGGAGAAACTATTTGCAAATCACATATCTGATAAAGGACTCATATCTATAATATATAAAGAACTATCAAAATTCAGCAGTGAAACCAAATCATCTACTTTGAAAATGAATAAAAGACCTGAAGAGACATTTCAGATAACATACAAGCACATGAAAAGATATTCAACATCATGAGCCATCAGAAAAAATGCACACTAAAGCCATGTCACTATACACCTATCAGAATGCCTAAAATAAAAAGTAGTAACAAGACCAGTGCTGGTGAGGATGCGGGGAAACGGGATCACTCACACTTGGCTGGTGGGAATGGAAGATGGTACAGCCATTCTGGAAAACAGCTTGACAGTTTCTTAAAAAACTAAATGGGCAAATTCCATAGGATGCAGCACTCACATTCATGGGCAGTTATCCCAGAGAAATGAAGACTTATGTTCACACAAAAGCCTTTATGTATCTGTTCATAGCAGCATTATTTATAAAGGCCAGAAACTGGAAACAGCCCGGAGACTGCTCAGCAGGTGAATGGTTAAACAAACTGGTGCACTCAGGCCCCAGATACCACTCTGCAGTAGTTAATGACATCCTTGTTCATCCATCTTTCAAACTAGAAACCACCATCATCCTTAATCCCCTTTTCTCCATCCTGGGTCTGAGTGGACTTCATTTTGCATTTCTTTCCAATGCATTTTCCCTCTGTCCTTTCTGGTTGTGCCTCATGCCTCATTTGAACTGTTGTAAGAGCCACTGAATTGTTTCTCTGTCTCATCATGGAATCCTTTCTACACTTCATGACCCGCATTGACATTGGAACAATCTTTCCAAAACATGAACAAACTAACTTAAAAGAAATATCCCAGGTAGCCTTCAAAATAAATATAAGCTTTCTGTTAGAAGTTTTACTTCTTGTCTATAGGGAACCCCAGGACTGTAGAGAGATGAATTTGCTGTCTGCATTTTAAGATCAGGCAGAAATCCCTGGAGGGGCCCATGTGGAATAGTGGTACAAATACTTGTTCTAGAATCAGAAGCCCTCATACCCTGGTTCTAACACTAGCTGGATGTTCTTGGGAAAGTTTTGGTTTCAAACCTCAGTATGAGGAAGCATACTCAAGGGATCACACAAGGCTGCTGGGAGGAGCGGATGAGGGGCATGGTGAAAATGCTGTGTAATCCGTGAAGCACGTCATATGTGTGAGAAGTGGAGCTGTGTGGATAGCGGTTCTGGAATCATTGTATGAAAACGATGGAAAGCACATTCGTAGTTGTGCCTGATGATACCACTGGGCACCTGTGTTGTACATGCCTGCAACATGGGTGAGGCCTGGGTCAGTACAGCTCACAGGTTTTCATGCAGTTAGAAAGGCCCGAGAGGACCCTGACCCCCTCCAGCTGTAGGAAGGAGGCGGCTGTCTCCTGCCTATATTTGGTGGGATTGTCTGTGGCTCCTTGGGGACAAGAATGCAGGGAGTGGGGGAAGAAAGCCGGCCTGACTGCTCGCTAGTCAGCCTTCCCCCAGGGAGGAGTGGAGGGGTCATTTCGTGGTAACTTGCTATGTCTTTCTTAACCCATCTGCTCTTAGAAATGACCAGCATGACAAGTAAAAGATCCATTAGAGACAGATGGGCTGTGTATCCTGTGCGTTTATGGCTTTGTGGCCTCAGAGCTGCCAGGACTTCATAGCTTTCTGGGGAATGCTGGGTCAGCCAAGGGGCTGAAAATAGTGAGAGGAAGAAAATTCCCCCTCGCTGCTCTAGTCTAGGAGTGATTACTGAGGAGAGCGGCATGGAGGGCCCAGTCGTGAGGTCCCTCTCAAGCACACCCTCAGCACAGTGGGAATGCGGGTCTCAACCTCCCTAGGCCTCTGTGATTTTTGTCTATCACATGCACACCTCCAGCAGGAATGTCTATGGTGATGAGATGAGGGAGCATTATAGCACATGTGGCACTTAGTAGGCTTGTGGTGAGTGGACGCTGGCATCAGTGGAACAGGAGACTGGGCGCTGCGTGTGGACGCACTCACGTGCTGGTGGCATGGGTGGACAGAGGAGAGAGGGACGCTCTGCAGTTCTCCTGTTGGTCTGTCACCCCCGCTGTTGTGAGCAGAATCCGTGAGTGTATTCTGTTGCCCCAGTCCACTTGTAGGCTGATTGCTCAATTTTCTGCTTCCACTTTTGATTTCTTAAGAATGGAAAAAGGAATACTTCAGTGACTTTTCTGGTTGATGGCATACATTCCTTGATATCACCTTAATGCTTTTTAATTTCTATGTATTTTGGAAATTGGAGCTTGCCTGACATCTGTGTTTTTATACCTCACCCTCTCGCATAACTGTTGGCCACACCAGGACCAGAGAGAAGTGACCAGACCGATTGGTAGCAGGGCTAGGACTGGAATTCCCCAGGCTTTTGATGCCCAGCAGGCTCTGTTTTCTGTATTGTACTGCTCTTCCCTATTTCGACACCTGTTAGGACAGTAGATGTGAAATGTAGCTGGGCACTTTTGGGGGTGTGCTAGGAGTGTGGCAGATGCCTCAGACTGGCATTTTCCCCTGATTCTGAATTCTCATGGCTCAGAGTCAGTCTCTAGGCTACTGACCGGGAAGATACAGGAAGTTGTTTTGTATGGCAAACTATGCCAGGGCATTTTTTTCACCAAGCATTTTATTTGGTTTGGACTGGAATAAATCTCTGATATTGGTTTCTTTGCCAATATTATTAGGGAGTGGAGTCTGACTTGTTAACTTAGCCCGATTCGTAGTGCTTAGAATCTCAATGAGTGTGTGTTGAACTGAGCGGAAGTGTGAGAGCATCTTGGACAGTGGTTTGCAAACCTAGCTACATCTGGGGGGCTGTGAAAAAAGCATGCGTGCTTACTCCAGACCAGTTGAAATAGAATCTGCAAGAATAGAGCCTGGGCAGCTATAGTGCTGTTAAAAACCCCCAGGTGGTTCGGATATACCCTAAAGGTTGAGAACCACTGCTCCACAGTGAATTGGAGGCCTGGATCATAGATGTGCCTTATGCTTTCACCAGCTTAGAATGGTTCTTGTGCTTTAGAACTGTGAAAAAAATGTTATGCAAACAAATGTGGAAATAGCCAAATGCCACATCCTGTTACTAGCTGCCATGAAGTATATTTACCAGTTATTCACTCTATTCTGATCTCTATCCATTCCACCATTTCTTCATGGAAGAATAATTTGACAGTTGGTTATGCAGAACCAGAGTAAGTCTAGTTTGATTGGCGGGAGACGATTTTGGGTATGAAGTATTCTTTAGGCATTTATTGAACTCTTGTTTGTATCACCTCTGTGCTGGACAGTTTATAAATATTACTTCTTTAAGCAAGGCCTATGGAGTCAGGCTGTCTGGGTTTTGCTAACTAGCTGTGTCGTTTGGGGCAAGTTTTTAAGCTTATATAAACCTGACTTTCATCTATGAAATGGGATGACAAGGGGTCATTACCATCTCACAGGATCGTGCAAATGTGTGTGTAAAGTGCTTAGTTTGGTGCCTAACACATAGCAACTACTCAGTAAAGTTATTATTACACCATCATTATCATATTTAAATGTAAATATTAAGAGTTAATAAATTTGTAAAAGGACTATACCCTTACCCCTTGAACCAAAGACTACTTTAGTTTTAAGTGGTTGGGTTAATTTATCACTTAAATATTGGCCTCTTGAATACCTTGAATTTCAATTGAACGTAGCCAGAGGATTTCATAATTGGACCATTGCCTCTGGAAGTTGGAGCTTTGTTTGGTTTCACTTCCTACACTAAGCATGTGGCTGTATGCACCTTTATGGTGACTTCTGGTACTGGGGAATCAAAGCTTCATTTGCTTCTTTGGAGGAGATGATCTTATGCTATACGAAGCACTCAGACTTCGTTAACTATGTACCATCCAGACAAGACCAGGTGCTTCCCATGGCAGCCTGTCCTTTTCTTAGCTCTCTCATCAATCTAGCCTGTTCCTTCTATTCTTCTTTATACTGGAACTTCTCTTTGAACAAGGAATGTTGTTTTGTCACTGCTAGGTCCCCAGCAATTAGTAATGCCTAGCACATACTAGGTGCCTCCTGAATGTGAATAGGTGATAATCTAGCAGAACACAAGATAAATCCGTGGGTTGAGATTTAAGCTGTGTCGTATGAATGCTGCATTGGCAAACTTATTAAATCAATTTTCTTAATACAAGTTTAACATGTCTTAGTAACTGACTTAGTTCAGTAATCATTTACTGAGTGTCTTCTAGGCCAGATATTGGGAACAGAAAGGTAATAATATATGATTCCTGCCTCATGCGCAGGAAGTCTAGTGCGATGGACAGACATGTGCCAATGGCTGCCATGGAATTTGGTGAGTATTAAGATAAAGGGGCACCCTGTGTGCCCTTGGAGCATAGAGCAGGGCTTGTGTTCTGGGAACATGGGCTCCATTTGAAAACACAATTTAAATTAATTTTCTTTTTCTTTTTTTTTTTTTTTTGAGACAGAGTCTTGCTGTGTTGTCCAGGCTGGAGTACAGTGGTGTGATCTTGGCTCACTGCAACGTGCTCCCCCCAGGTTGAAGCAATTCTCGTGCTCCAGCCTCCCAAGTAGCTGGGATAACAGTTGTGCGCCACCGCGCCCGACTAATTTTTGCATTTTTAGTAGAGATGGAGTTTCATCATGCTGGCCGGGCTGGTCTTGAACTCCTGACATCAGGTGATCCTCCCGCCTCGGCCTTCCAAAATTCTGGGATTATAGGCATGTATGTGTTCATCCTTTTAAATATTTGTGGGTAGCACTTAACTTTAAATGGGTACTAATTAAACTATTGAATGACTTTAGTATGGATTGAATGACTTTGCTTGGGCCTCGTTTTTAATTTCCTTCATTAGAGGAAAAAAAAAAAAAAAATGCAGGTTGAATATCCCTTATCCAAACTGCTTGGAACCAGAAGTGTCTCAGATTTTTTTACATTTTTGGATTTTTGAATATTTGTATTATACTTGCTGGTTGAGCATCCTGAATTCAAAAATCCAGAATCTGAGCTGCTCCAATGAACATTTCGTTGAGCGTCACGGCAGCACTCAAAAAGTTGTGGATTTTGGAGTTTCTGGTTAGGGAGACTCATCCTATATAGGTGCTGGATTGTTGTAGGAGTTCTGAACCAGAGGTTAGGTGACTAGGCTTTGGTTTTCGCCTTGTTACTAAACAGGCTGTTTTCTTCCATAAGCTCAGCTTTAGATCCCCCGGTTGTCAAAGAAGGGGATGGGCCATCTGATGTTTAAGGCTTCTGTTAGTTCTGACTTGGAGATACCTGGCTTCAGTTCATCTTCCTTAGGAGTGAATAAAGAATATGGGAATTTTGAAATTGTTAGTCAACAGTTACAGGGTTGTTGCAGCCTGGTTTTGGGTAAAGGTCATCTTTAGTGAGCCCGGGGAGAAGCACTGGTTTAGCTGTCAGCCGAGTGGGGTAAGCGGTCCTCTTAATTTTCCTCTGTTTTAGTGAAAGCATTGTTAAGGGTCACAGCGTTAGTGGAGCTGGCTGGAAAGAGGAGGGGAACTCACTGTTACAGGTTATATTGAATGTCTTTTCAGTCACTAAATGCTTTTTATGATATGTTTTTCAGGATTTCAGTGTTGTATGATTTCTCTGTGTTAAGCACAGGAAATTTAACATCAACAAAAAAGAGTGCTCTTTCTTTTTCTTTGAGATGGAGTTTCGCTTTTGTTGCCCAGGCTGGAATGCAGTGGCATGATCTCAGCTCACTGCAACCTCGGCCTCCTGAGTTCAAGTGATTTTTCTGCCTCAGCCTCCTGAGTAGCTGGGATTACAGGTGCCCACCAGCATGCCCGGCTAATTTTTGTATTTTTAGTACAGACGGGGCTTCACCATATTGGCCAGGTTGTTCTTGAACTTCTGACCTCAGGTGATCCTCCTGCCTCGGCTTCCCAAAGTGCTGGGATTACAGGCACAAGCCACCACGCCCGGCCTTGAATGTTCTTTCTATGGGAATCTACAAAAGCCAGCTTTTGAGTCTAGTGGCAGAAAACCTCTTCTTCATTGTTTAGCTGTGCTGTGAGCTTGGAGGGCTTCAAGCCCAGCTGAAAAAGCTGTAGGATTTTATGTCAGTTGGCTGTCTTGGAGAACTTAATGAGCACTGGGCTGGAGTGACATTGTCAGAGTTCACAAGCTGTTTGAGGCTCTCGAAGCCTAGATACTGGGGTTGCCCAAATACATCGGCTGGACTCACTATTTCTCTCGGGAGTAAGGGTGTGGAAAATGCTGTGGTCTTAACTCTGCTCTTAATTGTATAGTGCTGTTATTAATGGTAAGAATCAGCTCAGGCTGAAGGCAGCCCTGGTCCTCGCCAGAGGGACTTTGTGAAGCAGAAATAGATGGCCTGGTGCAGGGGACGAGCCTGGCCAGGACCTCGGCCCTGGGAGTTGTAAAGAAGGCCGGCCTCTACCATGAGCATCTGCACCAAGCTGTGCCCATGTCACGGTGTGCTCGGTGTCTGCCCTTGTACAGGTACATGGCCTGTCTGAGCTCAGGCTCCCCGCCTATGGGGCCCAGGTTCACAGAGGTGTGAAAGAGACAAGCACAGCGCAGGGGCCTCCGAGCCTAGCCAGCCTCTCTTCGATTCTGGGAGGCTGACATCTTCCATTTTGTCTTCTGCCCAGGCCAGCTGCGGGCCATCCAGTGGCTGTGCTACTTCTACAGCGTCGTCATGCCCAGCGAGGCCCAGTGTGTCATCTACCACGAGTTCCAGCTCTCCCTGGCCCACAAGGTGACCGACTAGGTGCTGGAGGGGGCAGCTCCTGGAGACCATCAGTCAGCTCTACCTGTCCCTGGGCACCGAGTGGTGAGGGCTGGCTTTGCAGTGGTGGGGGTGTGGAGGGGGGCAAGGGGGTTGGGGGGCAGGGCAGGGAGGGGGGCACAGGGAAGCTGGCCCAGGGCCCCATCAGCCCCTTTCCTTTGGATCATTTGGTTCCTTGGCATCAGATGCTTTGAGCTGATGAGTCTGGGGTCGTCCCAGGGCTGCTGCTGGCTCGTGAGTCCCAGCTTGAGCCTCCCTTGTTGGGTCAAAGGTCATCTCAACCCCAGCAGAGGCAGTACGTGCACTCTGGGCTGTTCTTCCTACTATGGTGGCTTTTGTCATCTGACCTCTGCCTGCCCCGAGTCTTCAATCCTGGCTTTCATCTGTCACCGAAGGGCAGAACACTGCACACACAAGAGGGCCGTTTGCAGTCCCCACATGCCAGATCCATGTCACCAGACCCACGGGAGGAGGCAGACTGGTTCCAGGAGGATGAGAGCCCTTGTTCTGACACCTGTGTCTGATTCCAGGGCCTACAGATCCACTCTGGACTACACCAAACGAAGTCTGGGGATTTTCATTAACCTCCAGAAGAAAGAGGAGGCGCATGCCTGGCTGCAAGCAGGGAAGATCTACTACATCCTGTGGCAGAGCGAGCTGGTGGACCTGTACATCCAGGTGAGTGGCAAGGGAGGCAGGAGGGCCCCTGTGCTGTTCACTCTCTGTCCATCCATCCATCCGTTCATCCTTCCATCCATCTATCCATCATCTATCCATCCATCTGTCCTTTCATCCATCCATCATTCATCTATCCTTTTATCATCCATCTATTCACCCGTCTATCCATCCATTCACCTGTCCATCTACCCATCCATTCATCCTTCCATCATCTATCTGTTTACCTGTTCATCCTTCCATCCATCCATCCATTATCCATTCATCCATCCATCCATTCTTCCATCATCTTCCCATACACCTGTGGGTCCTTCCATCCATCCATCCATCCATTCACCTGTTCGTCTTTCCACCCATTCATCCATCATCCATCCATCCATCATCCATCCCTCCATCCATCCATCCATCCATCCATCCATCCATCCTTTTATCATGCATCCATTCGCCTGTCCATCCATCCATCCTTCCATCCATCTATCCATCATCCATCCAACTGTTCATCCTTCTATCCATCCATCATCCATCCATCCATCCATCCGTCATTCATCTGGTCACCTCTTCATCCATCCATTCACCGGTTTGTCCATCCATCCATCCATCTTTCCATTATCCAGCCATTCTGCTGTTCATCCTTCTATCCATCCAACCATCTTCCATCCATCCATGATCCATCCATTCACCTGTTCACCCATTCACCTGTTCCTCCATCCCTCCATCCATTCTTCCATCCATCCTTTCATCATCCATCCATTCACCTGTTCATTCTTCCATGCATCCATCATCCATCCATCCTTCCATCATTCATCCACTCGCCTCCTCATCCTTCCATCCATCCATCCTTTTATCATCCATCCATTCACCTATTCATCCTTCCATCCATCCATTCACCTGTTCATCCTTCCATCCATGCATCACCCATCCATCCATCCATTTATCCATTCATCCATATATCCATCATCCATCCATCCTCCCATCATCCATCCACTCACCTCCTGTTCATCCATCCATCCGTTTATCCATTCATCCATCCATCCTTCCATCATCCATCCATTCATCCGTTCATCCTTCCATCCATCCATCACCCATCCATCTGTCCATTCATCCATCATTCATCCATCCTTTTATCATCCATCCATTCACCTGTCTATCCATGCATTTGCCTGTTCATCCATCCATCTTTCCACCAACCATCCATTCACCTGTTCATCCTTCTATCCATCCATCACCCATCCATCCATTCACCTGTTCATCCTTCCATCCTTCATCCATCCATCCTTCCATCATCCATCCATTCATCAGTTCATCCTTCCATCTCATACATCCGTCCACCTCTCCATCCACCCATCCATCATTCATATATCCTTTTATCATCCATCCATTCACCTGCTCTTCCATCCATCGGTCCATTCATCCTTCCATCATCCATCCATTCACCTGTTCATCC
>NW_022313035.1:0-6438 GCF_002776525.5 Piliocolobus tephrosceles | reverse complement strand
ATTACAGGCATGAGCCACCGCGCCCTGCCTACGGTGTGCTCTTTCAGTTTTGCCGTCTGTAGGTGGCTTGTGTCTTCTTCCACGGGTGTGTTCCTCTCAATATCCAGCTGCTTGGCCCCCTAGGGTCTCAGGGTATTTATAGCACAGGATGAGAGTGTCGCAGGCCAGGGTGGTCTTGGGAAATGCAACATTTGGGCACAAAATAGGGATGGAGTCCTTGCCAGGGACCCCGCCTTTCTCTAACCAGCACTTCCCTGTCCCATCCCATATCATTTGGGCAAACTACTTGGGTTAGAAGCCCAAATCTCAGCATGCAACATACCCATGTAACAAACCTACACACGTACCTCCTGAATCTGAAATAAATAAATGGGCTGGATGCAGTGACTCATGTCTGTAATCCCAGCACTTAGGGAGGTGGAGACACAAGAATTGCTTGAACTCAGCAGGCGGAGGTTAGGAGTTCAAGACCAGCCTGGCCAACATGGTGAAACCCCTTCTCTACTAAAAATACAAAAAATTAGCTGGGCATGGTGGCGCACGCTTGTAATCCCAATTACTCAGGAGGCTAAGGCAGGAGAATAACTTGAACCCAGGAAGCAGAAGTTGCAGTGAGCCAAGATTGCGCCATTGCACTCCAGCCTGGGTGATAGAGGGAGACTCTATCCCAAAAAGTAAGTAAGTAAGTAGGGACCAGGGGCAGTGGCTCACGCCTGTAATCCCAGCACTTTGGGAGGCTGAGGTGGGCTGATAGCCTGAGATCAGGAGTTCAAGACCAGCTTGGCCAACATGGTGAAACCCTGTCTCTACTAAAATACGAAAAAGCAGCTGGGTGCGGTGGCAGGCGCTTGGTGGCCAGCTACTCAGGAGGCCGAGGCACCAGAATTGCTTAAACCTGGGGAGGCGGAGGTTTCAGTGAGCCGAGATCGTGCCACTGCGCTTTAGCCTGGGCGACAAAGCAGAACTCGGTCTCAAAAAAAATAAATAAGCAGAATCACTGCCTGTCATAAAGTCATCAATTTCCCCCGATGTAATTCAATTAAAAATAACTATTTTTTAAGCTAGACAAGTTAATTGTAAAGTTTATATGAACAGATAAACTTGCAGGAGCCAGGCACGGTGGCTCATGCCTATAATCCCAGTACTTTGGGAGGCTAAGGCGAGAGGATTGCTTGAGGCCAGGAGTTTGAGATCAGCCTGGGCAATACAGTGAGATCCCAACTCTTAAAAAAGCAATAATTGTGGTGTGAATGGAGGGCAGGGGATGAGCTTTATCAAATATTAAAGCATGATAAAGGCCTTATAATTAAAATTATATGCTGCTGACACATAATGAATGGAACAGAATACAAAGTATAAAAATAGATGGCAATACATATGAACATTTAGTATAAACTATACATGATATCTCAAGTCACTGAAGAAAATAACTTAAATAAGGGTATTGTGATAACCAGATAGTTATTTGTAAAATAAAATAAAATTGGATTCACATACTCCATACCAAGTACTAGAAACACTCCAAGTGAACAAGCAATTATGGCAAGGTTGCAGGATACAAGTTTAATATCCAAAAGTCTATCACTTTCCTATATGCCAGCAATGAGTGAGTGGAATTTGAAATTAAAAAACACAATACTGGCTGGGCACGGTGGCTCATGCCTGTAATCCCAGCACTTTGGGAGGCCGAGGCAGGCAGATCATGAGGTCAGGAGATCGAGACCATCCTGGCGAACGTGGTGAAACCCCCGTCCCTACTAAAAATACAAAAAAACTAGCCGGGCGTGGTGGCAGGCGCCTGTAGTCCCAGCTTCTCAAGAGGCTGAGTCAGGAGAATGGCGTGAACCTGGGAGGCGACGGAGCTTGCAGTGAGCGGAGATCGTGCCACTGCACTCCAGCCTGAGAGACAGAGCGACATTCCGTCTCAAAACACACACACACACACACACACAATACTATTTAGCAGCCTCCCAAATGAATACTTAGGTATAAAGCTAAAAAATATGCACAACATCTATATGAGGAAAACTATAAAACCCTAAGGAAAGAAATTTAAAGAAGAACTAATGGAGAGATATTCCATATTCATGGTTAGGAAGATGCAATATTGTCAAGATGTCAGTTCTCCACAACTTGATCTATAGTTTTAATGCACTTCCAATCACAATCCCGGCAAGCTATTTTGTGGATACTGACAAACTGATTCTAGAGTTTGTATGGGGAGGCAAAGACCCTGAGTAGCCAAAACTACATTAAAGAAGAACAAAGTTGATAGACTGACACTATCTAACTTAAAGACTATAAAGCTACGATAATCAAGACAATGTGGTATTGGTGACAGAGGTTAAAGGGGAAGAAGGGATGAAGACACAGCACGGAGACAAACAGATCAATGGAACAGAATGAGAGCCCAGTAATAGACTCACGTAAATATAGGATCTTTGACAAGGGAGCAAAGGCAATACAAGAAAGCAGAGTCTTTTCAACAAATGATGCTGGGGCAGCTGGACATCCACATGCAAAAAAAAAAAAAAAAAAATGATGGCTACACACAGACCTTACACCCTTCACAAAAATTATCTCAAAAGGGATAAGAGACTTAAATGTAAAATGTAAAACTGTAGAACTCTTAGAAGATAAGAGGAGAAAATCTAGATGACAGGGTTTGGCAATGACTTTTTGGATACAATACCAAAGGCAACATCCATGAAAGAAATAATTGATAAGCCGGATTTTACTAAAATAAAACATTTCTTGGCCAGGCATCATGGTGCACACTTGTAATCCTAGCACTTTGGGAGGCTGAGGCAGGTGGATCACCTGAGGTCAGGAGTTTGAGACCAACCTGGCTAACATGGTGAAACCGCATCTCTACTAAAAATACAAAATTAGCTGGGCATGGTGGCACATGCCTATGATCCCAGCTACTTGGGAGGCTGAGGCAGAAGAATTGCTTGAACCTGGGAGGTGGAAGTTGCAGTGAGCCAAGATCGTGCCACTGCACTCCAGCTTGGGCAATGGAGTAAGACTGTCTCAAAAAACAAAAACAAGAAAACCATTTCTGCTCCTCAAATGACACTGCAAAGAGATTGAAAAGAGAAGCCACAGACTGGAAGAAAGTATTTGCAAAAGACATATCTAATAAAGGACTGTTATCCAAAATACAAAGTACTCTTAAAGTTGACTGGGCATGATGGTTTACGCTTGTAATCCCAGCATTTTGGGAGGTTGAGGCAGGTGGATCACTTGAGGTCAGAAGCTCAAGACCAACATGAGCTGGCCAACATGGTAAAACCCCATTTCTACTAGAAATCCAAAAAAAAATTAGCTGGGTGTGGTGGCACACACCTGTAATCCCAGCTATTTGGGAGGCTGAGGCGGGAGAATCACTTGAACCTGGGAGGCGAAGGTTGCAGTGAGCTGAGATCATGCCACTGTACTCCAGCCTGGGTGACAGAGCAAGAGTCCTGTCTCAAAAAAAAGTAATAATAATTCAAAATTAAAAAAATTAAATACAATAAAAAATTTTTAAAAATTTAAAAAATTAAAAAATAAAGTAGCATTGGATTATAACCCAAAACATAAAATAAATATCCATGAGTCCATACTAATATAAACTAATATAAATAAATACTAATAAAATAAATAAATCAATGGGAAAGAAGAGACAAATCTTTCAAGCAGAATAATTCCAAATAATTTATGTAGATACTCCTCAATAAAGGAGGTAGAATATGATTCCCCACCCCTTAAGTATGAGCTCCGCTTAGTGACTTGCTTCCAAAGAGTACAGAATGGAAAGGAGAAAGTCACTTTACAGTAGAGAAAATTGGCAAATATTACCTCAGCCAGGTGATCAGGTGATCAGGTCAACAGTAACATTGATAAGGCACATTGATAGCAGGTACCCTTGACATGATGTGAGGAAAATGTCCCTTTACGTCTGTGGTCTTCCTCCCTCCAAACCATGGTTCTAGTCTAATAGTGAGGAAAACATCAGACACATCTCAATTGAAGGACATTTTACAAAACACCTGACCAGTACTTCTCAAGACTGTCAAGGTCATCAAAAACAAGGGAAATCTGAGAAACCATCACAGCCAAGAGGAGCCTAAGACGTGACTACTAAATGTCATATCCTAGATGGAATCTTGGAAAAGAAGAGGACATTAGGTAAAAACTAAGGAAATCCGAATAAAGGATAGATTTAGTTAATAACATATCAATATGGGTTAATTGTAGCAAATATACTCATGTTTGATGTTAATAATAGGAAAACTGGCCACAGGGTCTGTGGGAATGCTGTACTATCTTCACAATTTTTCTGTTCTAAAGAAAAGCTCTTTTTTTTAAAAAAAGTAAGTTTATTGTGTTTCCACTTGGTAAGGTGTTTCATAATTCTTGAATCATAGATTTTGTAAGGCATATTTTTGTGATTGATTTCTACCTTATTTGAATGTTGGTAAAAGAAATGTTATCTGTATGGTACCTTTTTCAGATTTTTGAGATTTACCATAAATCCCTGTTCCTGATCAATGTTTATAAAAAATGTTCGATTGTGTTTGAGAAGAAGGTGTATTCCTTAAATGTTGTGACTGTAGGGGTCTGTATATGTCCTGTAGATGAAGCTTGTTTGCTGTGTTGTTCAAATCTTCTATATTCTCAATAATATTTTATATGTTTTATTTATCCATTGATGAGAGAGGAAGAATTGTAGATTTGTCAAGTTTTGCTTAGAACATTTTAATTTTGTCAAGGTTTAATTAGAACATTTTAAGGCTATGTTATCTAGAGACATGCAAGTGGAAACTATCTTCCTGGTGAAATATTCCTTTAAGCTTTCCATAGCAATCCTCCTTATTCTTAATGATGTTTACATTAGAGTCTCTTTTATCTATATGTACACCAGTTTTCTCACGATCAGTGTTTGCCTGGTGTCCAATCTCTTTATCCAATCTCTTATTTTCGACTTTTTTGTGTTTTCTTACATTTTCAGTGTGCTCTTGCAAATAGCCACAGGTGGGGTTTAAAGAAAACACTAGATTGACAATCTCTCTTTTAAAATTTTTTTATTAGGAGAAATTCAAGCAGATAGAAAATTAAATTTATAGTTTTTAATGGATTAGTTTAGTCCATTAACGTTTATTATGATTATTGATATATTTGGATTTCTTACTGCTTTTTTTTTTTTTTTTTTTTTTTGGAGATGGAGTCTCACTCTGTCACCTAGGCTAGAGTCCAGTGGCACTATCTCAGCTCACTGCAACCTCCGCCTCCTGAGTTCAAACAATTTTCCTGCCTTGGCCTGCTAAGTGCTAAGTAGCTGGGATTACAGGCGCCTGCCACCACACCTGGCTAATTTTTGTAGTTTTAGTAGAGACAGTGTCACCACCTTGGGCAGACTGGTCTCGAACTCCCGACCTCAGGTAATCCGCTTGCCTCGGGCTCCCAAAGTGCTGGGATCACAGATGTGAGCCACCGCACTCGGCCTGCTATCTTATTTTGTGGTTTCTATTCACTCTTTTCTTCTGCGTTTTTTTTTCCCCCTGAGAACTTTTGGATTCCTTTTCTTTTCCCTCCTTCTTTATTACCTTGGAATTTACATGCTCTAATTTTATTCTTTTTGTAAGTACCTCCAAATTTTAACCTGTTTATTATCTTGGAATTTCATGTTCTAATTTTATTCTTTTTGTAAGTATCTCTAAATTTTAACCTGTTTACTTGAATTAACAAAGTATAAAGTTAACCAACTTCTTTACCCTATTCCAGAACAAGGCCAGGTGTTTTAAAATCTTCGCTCTATCATATCTTCCCATTTCACTTGTTACTGTTTTGGTGTTCTACTTCCCTCCTTCATTTGTTATTCCCCATATTAGTCATCATTATGATTATTATCTGTATAGTCAATATTTTGCTTTACCATATGTTTGATAACCTCTTCTATTTCCTTCTGCCTGGGGAAAATCTATAGAAGAGCTTGGTGAGGTTTCTTACTGGTAAACCTTCCATTTTTGTTGATCTGATAAATTATTCATTTAATGCTGTAATGGACAGGTCTAATTTTAAATTAAATTAAAATTAATTTAATTTCTAATGGACAGGTGATCCCCGACATACCATGGTTTGACTTACCATTTTTTGACTTTATGATGGTGTGAAAGTGATATGCATTCAGCAGAAACCACACTTCAGTATTCAGTAAATTACATGAGATATTCAACACTTTAAAATGGGTTTATGAGAGATAATTTTCGCTCAACGGAAGGTGAACGTAAATTTTCTGAGAATGTTTAAGGTAAGCTAGGCTAAGCTATGATGTTAGCTTAGGTGTGTTAAATGCATTTTATTTTATTTTATTTCATTTTATTTTGAGATGGTGTTTCGTTCTTGTTACCCAGGCTGGAGTGCAATGGTGTAATCTTGGCTCACTGCAACCTC
>NW_022313034.1:0-6441 GCF_002776525.5 Piliocolobus tephrosceles | reverse complement strand
TTAGCAATAACTATTTTTTTCTATCTTAGTGGTTGCACTACAATGTATAGTATATGATTTTAAGTTATCACTGTTCATCTTCAAAAATATTATGGCATATCATATATGGCATAAGAAAATTATGAATGAAAACCCAAACATTGTCTGTTCTCACTTGTAAGTGGGAACTGTGCTGTGAGGATGCAGGGGCATAAGAATGATACAATGGAGGTTGGGAACTTGGGGGGAAAAGTGGGGGAGGAGGTGAAGGATAAAAGACTATGGATTAGATACAGTGTATGCTGCTTGGGTGATGGGTGCACCAAAATCTCAGAAACCGCCACTAAAGAACTTATTCATGTAACCAGCGACCACCTGTTACCCAAAAACCTATTGAAATTTAAAAAAAAAGAAAATTAGAATGGTATACTTTCATTTCCTCTCTCCCAGCCAGATACTTCTGGATTTGTAGGATTATAGTTTTCTTTAAATTTAGAAAGTTTTGGCCATTCTTTTTTTTTCTGTCTCTTTTTCCCTCTTTGGGGACTTATTCCTGCTTGAAGTTTTCTTATAGTTCACTGATGTCTCAAATTTATGAATCTTCTGTTTGGTGATGTCTAATCTGTGTTCACTTCCATCCATTGTAGCTTTCATTCTTGACATTGTAATTTGAATCTCTACAAGTGTAGTTTGCTTAAAAAAATCTTCCATGCCTCTGCCTATCTGCTTGAGCTTAATTTTAATATATAGTTGAGTTCCATATGAATAGCTTGATCTTTCTGATCTTGCTTTTATGATTTGGTCAAATTTCCTGCTCCTGAGGCAAGATCTTTGTGATGACTATTTATTGATACGCGAAGTCTGAGTTTTCCCAGCATCACTTATGGGAATGGACACTCTTTTTGGCACACTGTGAGCACCAGACATGTTTCTTTCCAGTGTTTTTTAGATGTTTTTCCCCCTTGGTCTGGGGCGGTTTTCTGAAACACATGTGCTGTTTGTCACTCTGCTAGATACCCAGGAGGTATTTTTGCAGATCTTCAGTGTTCTTTCCCTGTACTCTGCCTCCTTTCCGGTGTTCTGTTTTGTGATCTCTGTCTGCCTTGGCTTTACCAGACTCTCAGCTTTATCATCTCATCTCAGGGAATCTGGTGGACTCTATGTCGGTTTTTTCTCTCTGTGCAGTAGCCTGGAAACTCTGTGAAGGCAGGGAGCTGGAGTGTTGGTATGAATTTCATTTGTTTTCTGTCTTACGGGGGTCATTGCCTTCATTACCTGAAGTTCACTGCCTGGTAAATCATTGTAGAATGTATTTTGTCTGTTTTCTTTTTGGTTGTTTCAGGCAAGAAGGTAAATCAGTACTTGCTGTCCATCATGGCCAGAAGCGGATTGCAGCAGAGCTTCAGCACCTGCTGTCTACTGGCTAGAATGCTTTTCTACCCCTTTGCTTAACTTCCTTCTCACCCTTCATTTCCTCAGGGAAATCTTCCCTGAGCCCACTATAGATGAAATTCTCCTATGTGATCATAGAACTCTGTTTTCTTACACCATCTGTCTGAGTTTATAATTGTCACTTTTGTTGTCTTTGTTCCTCACTACACTTAAGGCTAAATGAGAGTAGAGGTCTTGTCTGTTTTATCTGCAGAGCTTAGTAGAATGCCACACTGTAGACACTCAGTGCATATTTGTTCAATATATGAAGGAGACAGTGTTAAAATGCACAATCCTTTATACCTAAAAAGTACTCATATATTTTATTTCCACCTTGTTTTCTCCCTGACACAGATTCTGTTAGCCTATCAAGAAGCCAAGACACATTTTGTTTATCTGAACGCTTACTGGAACTTAAGAATAATGACTATGAACAACTTACAGTAAAAATTAAACAAACGAACAATATGGTCAGTGTACTACAAAAGGTGCTGTCTGAAACAAAAAAGACAGCATTACAGTTAGAACTTCAAAAAAGTGAATGCGAGAAACAGCTGTATGGTTTGAGGTATGATATTCTAGTTCTAAAGAAATATTTATACTAAAGATAATATATCAGAATTTTTGTAATTGCTGACTTACATCCTGGGATTAATGGGGGAGAAACCTTGATTTTGTGGAATATGAAATTCTTGGAAATAATAAAACAAATGGTTAACTGTGAACTCTTCTAATAAATAAATGCATATTCTTTGCAATCTTAATAGCCATATAGAAGTCCACCATATGAAATCTTGTTATTCATTTAACAAATTGTAATTTGGGTTTTAAAATTACCTTGTATTTATAATTAATGATGTAAGGAACATATTTTATCATTATTATTATTTGTAGACACAGGGTCTCACTCTGTGCCTGGGGCTGGAGTTCACTGGTGTGACCATACCTCCCTGCAGCCTGGAATTCCATCTTCTGCCTCAACGTCCTAAGTAGCTGGGACTCCAGGTGCACATTCCCATGCTTGGCTAACTTTTTAAGTGTTTTGTAGAGACAGAGTCTCACTGTGTTGCTCAGGATGATCTCCAACTCCCGACCTCAAGCATTCCTTCTGCCTTGGCCTCCCAAATCATTAGTAGTACAGGAGTGAGCCATCATGCCCAGCCCAGAATATATGTAGCATATACATACTACATATTATTTATTCGTCAGTTGATGGAACACTTCCATATCTTTGCAATTGTGAAATGTGCTGCAATCAACATGCGTTTGCAGGTGTCTTTTTCATATAATGATTTCTTTTCCTTTTGGTAGATACCCTGTAGAGGATTGTTGGATTGAATGGTAGCTCTATTTTAGTTCTTTGAGAAACCTCTCTACTGTTTTTCAGAGAGGTTGTACTAATTTACATCCCTACCAGCAGTGTATAAGCATTCCCTTTTCACCACATCTGCACCAACATCTATTGTTTTTTGACTTTTTAATAATGAGCATTCTGGAGTAAGGTTATAGCTCCTTGTTGTTTTAGTTTGCATTTCCCAGAATATTAGTGATGTTGAGCATTTTTAAATATGTTTGTTGGCCATTTGTGCATCTTCTTTTGAGAAATATCTGTCCATGTCATTTGTGCACTTTTTGATGGGATTATTTCCATTTTTCTTGTTGATTTGTTGTCCTTTGTCAGATGCATAGTTTCCAAATATTTTCTCCTATTTTGTGCATTGTCTGTTTACTCTGATTATTTCTTTTGCTGTGCAGAAGACTTTTCTTTTTTTTGGGGGGGGAGGGGAGACAGTTTCACTCTTGTTGCCCAGGCTGGAGTGCAATGGCATGATCTCAGCTCACCGTTACCTCTGCCTCCTGGGTTAAGGTGATCCTCCTGCCTCAGCCTCCCAAGTAGCTGGGATTAAAGGCTTGTGCCGCCACGCCGGCTAGTTTTGTATTTTTAGTACAGACAAGGTTTCTCCATGTTGGTCAGGCTGGTCTCAAACTCCCGACCTCAGGTGATTCACCCACCTCAGCCTCCCAAAGTGCTGAGATTATAGGTGTGAGCCACCATGCTAGGCCAGCCCTTTCATTTAATTAAGAAATTTTTACATCAAAAAATGGAAAGATGGGCTGGACATGGTATCTCAAGCCTGTAATCCCAAACACCTGAGGTCAGGAGTTTGAGACCAGGCTGACCAACATGGTGAAACCCAGTCTCTAGTAAAAATACAAGAAATTAGCCAGGCATTAGTGGCAGACACCTGTAATCCCAGCTACTTGGGAAGCTCAGGCATGAGAATCATCTGAATCTGGGAGGTCTAGGTTGCAGTGAGCCACTGCACTCCAGCCTGAATGACAGAACGAGACTCTGTCTCAAAAAAATTTAAAAATTAAAAAATAAAAGTTAAAAATTGAAAAGATAAACTATAAACTAGAGGAAGATATTTGCAGTACCTAAAACCTATGAAAGATTAATATATCGACGAAGTATAAGGAGCTCCTATGAATTAATTTTGAAAATAGCAACCCAACAGAAAATTGGGAAAAGACATTAATAGGGATTTCACAAAAGAGCAAGTCCCCAAAACATAAAATTTTCTCACCCTCATTAGTAATCAGGAAAATGCACAAGATACTACATATCTATTCTCTCCAAAAATATTAAGAAGTTTGAAAATACAAAATGTACTAGTCCACATTCACACTGCTGATAAAGACATACGTGAGATGGGGAAGAGAAAGAGGTTTAATTGGATTAAGGGTTCCACATGGCTGAGGAGGTCTCAGAGTTATGGAGGTGGATGAACAGCACTTCTTACATGGCAGTGGCAAGAGAATATGAGAAGGAAGCAAAAGAAGCAAAAGACGAACCCTTGAAAAACCCATCAGACCTTGTGAGACTTATTCACTATCACAAGAATAGCATGGGAATCTCTGGCACCAGGGATTCAACTACCTTCCCCTGGGTCCCTCCTCAAACACGTGGGAATTCTGGGTGATACAACTCAAGTTGAGATGTCGGCAGGGACATGGCCAAACCATATTATTCTGCTCCTGGCCCCTCCAAATCTCATGTCCTCACATTTCCAAACCTATCATGCCTTCCCAACAGTCCCCCAAAGTCTTAACTCATTTCAGCATTAACCCAAATGTCTGCTGTCCAAAGTCTCATCTGAGACAAGGCAAGTCTCTTCTGCCTAGGAGCCTGTAAAATCCAAAGCAAGCTAGTTACTTCCTGGATACAATGAGGGTACAGGTAATTGAGTAAATAAAGCTGTTTCAAATGGGAGCAATTAGTCAAAACAAAGGGATTACAGGCCCCATGCAAGTCAGAAATCCAGCAAGGTAGTTAAATTTTAAAGATCCAGCATGATCTCCTTTGACTCTATGTTTCACATCAAGGTCATGCTGATGCAAGAGGTGGGCTCCCACGGTCTTGGGTTGTTCTGCCCCTGTGGCTTTGCAGGGTATAGCCCACCTCCTGGCTGTTTTTATGGGCTGATGGTGAGTGTCTGCAGCTTCTCCAGTCTCACGGTGCAAGCTGCCAGTGAATCTACCATTCTGGGGTCTGGAGGACAGTGGCCCTCTTCTGAGAGCTCCACTAGGAAGTGCCCCAGTAGGGACTCTGTGTAGGGGCTCCGACCCCACATTTCCCTTCTGTACAGCCCTAGCAGAAGTTCTCCATCAGAGCCACACCCCAGCAGCAAACTTCAGCTTGGACAACCAGGAGTTTTCATACATCCTCAGAAATCTAGGTGGCAGTTTCCAAACCTCAATTCTTGACTTCTGTGCACATGCAGGCTCAACACCATGTGGAAGCTTTCAAGATTTGGTGCTTGTACTCTCAAAGCCATGGCCTGAGTTCTATGTTGTCCCCTTTCAGCCATGGCTGGAGGGGCTGAAATGCACCGCACTAAGGCCCTAGGCTACATACAGCAGAGTCAACCTGGGCCTGTCCCAGAAAACAATTTTTTCCTCCTAGGCCTCCAGCCTCATGATGGGCAGGACTGCTATGATGACCTGTGAAATGTCCTGTAGACATTTTCCCCATTGTCTTGAGGATTAATATTCAGCTTCTGGTTACTCATCCAAATTTCTGTAGACAGCTTGAATTTATCCTCAGAAAATGGGATTTTCTTCTCTATCACATTGTCAGGCTGCAAATTTTCCAAACCTGTATGCTCTGCTTCTTTATAAAACTGAAGGCCTTTAACATCACCCTAGTCACCTCTTGAATGCTTTACTGCTTAGAAATTTCTTCCAGCAGATACCATAAACAATCTTTCTCAAGTTCAAAGTTTCACAAATATCTAGGGCAGGGGCAAAGTGTTGCCACTCTCTTTGCTAAAACATAACGAGAGTCACTTTTGCTCCAGTTCCCAAAAAGTTCCTCATCTCCATCTGAGACCACCTTATCTGAGATCTTATTGTTCATAAAACTATCAGTATTTTTATCAAAGCCTTTCAACAAGTCTCTAGGAGGTTCCAAATTTTCCCACATTTTCCAGTCTTCTTCTGAGCCCTCCAAACTGTTCCAACCTCTGCCTGTTACCAAGTTTCAAAGTTGCTTCCACATTTTGGGGTAACTTTTCAGCAGCACTCCACTCCACTGGTACCAATTTACTATATTAGTCCGCTTTCACACTGCTGATAAAGACATACCTCAGTCTGAGAACAAAAAGAGGTGTTAAGAAAAATAACTGTAATTGGACTTACAGTCCTACATGATGGGGGAGGCCTTGATCATGGCAGGATGTGAAAGGCACTTCTTACATGGCAGCAGCAAGAGAAAACGAGGAAGAAGCCAAAGCAGAAACCCCTGATAGACCCAT
Organism: Piliocolobus tephrosceles; assembly: GCF_002776525.5. Lineage (NCBI taxonomy): Eukaryota > Metazoa > Chordata > Mammalia > Primates > Cercopithecidae > Piliocolobus > Piliocolobus tephrosceles. The sequence continues at coordinate 214 of NW_022313034.1, read as the reverse complement.
CAGACCTCATAAGACTTATTCACTATCACAAGAATACCACAGGAAAGACTGGCCTCCGTGATTCAATTACCTCACCCTGGGTCCCTCCCACAACATGTGGGAATTCTGGGAGATAGAATTCAAGCTGAGATTTCGGTGGGGACACAGCCAAACCATATCACCAAATATGGAGAAACTGTGGATCAACAAGATCATCTCGAACTTACACAGAAGG
>NW_022313032.1:0-3802 GCF_002776525.5 Piliocolobus tephrosceles | reverse complement strand
TGGATTTTGGAGCATTTCAGATTTTGGATTTCTGGATTTGGGATGCTCAATTTGTAATACTGTAATTTTCCCATAAAAAGTTGTCAGGAGTTTAGACCTCATGTTATGTTCTGACTCTAGTAACAAAACAAAAAAAAATTTGGAGAAAACATTAAAATGTTGTCATAAGTGGAAATTCTTACATCTAAGATCAATTGCTGGTAGTAGTATTTCTCTTGATACCCAATTAAGGTTTAGGTGTGGAGTGAATTCCAGCAGGATCACATTATGCTCAAAGAAAGATGCCAAAGGTGATTTGAAATTAGCAATTAAGCAGAGAGAGTCCCGTTAAAAGGACAGAACTGGTCAGTGTGTCAATTACATAGAGGGAGGAATGATGCCGACTTAAAAGAAGAGATGTGTGTTATGTTAGTAAATATAGAAAGAACTCCCTGTTTCTAATTTCTGTGCAGAATTAGGAAAAATGGGGAGGAGCGCAGAACAGGTATGTGAAATGTTTTCTTCTTTTTCTCTCAACCTCAGAAAATACACTACAGTTTCAGTTTGTGTGAATTAGGAAGAATCTAACTGAGACGCCAATGGCTCATGTGTCCCCCACACAAAGAACCCCAACTTAAGAAAATGGCATCATCATGAGAAAATAATTGCCCACAAGAGAAAGCTGGAAAGATCTCAATTTGATGCCCTAACATCACAATTAAAAGAATTAGAGAAGTAAGGGCAAACACATTCAAATGATAACAGAAGGCAAGAAATAACTAAGATCAGAGCAGATCTGAAGGAGGTAGAGACACAAAAAATGCTCCAAAAAATCCATGAATCCAGGAGCTGGGTTTTTGAAAAGATCAACAAAATTGATAGACTGCAGGCAAGACTAATAAAGAAGAAAAGAGAGAAGAATCAAATAGATGCAATAAAAAAGGAGAAAGGAGATATCACCACTGAAACCACAGAAATACAAACTACCATCAGAGAATACTATAAACACCTCTATGCAAATCAACTAGAAAATCTAGAAGAAATGGATAATTTCCTGGACACTTACTATCTCCGAAGACTAAACCAGGAAGAAGTTGAATCCCTGAATAGACCAATAGCAGGCTCTGAAATTGAGGCAATAATTAATAGCCTACCAACCAAAAAAGGTCCAGGACCAGACAGATTCACAGCCGAATTCTACCAGACGTACAAGGAGGAGCTGGTACCATTCCTTCTGAACTTATTTCAATCAATAGAAAAAGAGGGAATCCTCCCTAACTCATTTTATTAGGCCAACATCATCCTGATATCAAAGCCTGGCAGAGACACAAAAAAAAAAAGAGAATTTTAGACCAATATCCCTGATGAACATCGATGCCAAAATCCTCAATAAAACACTGGCAAACTGAATCCAGCAGCACATCAAAAAGCTTATCCACCATGATCAACTGGACTTCATCCCTGGGATGCAAGGCTGGTTCAACATACACAAATCAATAAACATAATCCAGCATATAAACAGAACCAAAGACAAAAACCACATGATTATCTCAATAGATGCAGAAAAGGCCTTTGACAAAATTCAACAGCCCTTCATGGTAAAAATGCTCAATACATTCGGTATTGATGGAACGTATCTCAAAATAATAAGAGCTATTTATGACAAACCCACAGCTAATATCATACTGAATGGGCAAAAACTGGAAAAATTCCCTTTGAAAACTGGCATAAGACAGGGATGCCCTCTCTCACCACTCCTATTCAACATAGTGTTGGAAGTTCTGGCAAGGGCAATCAGGCAAGAGAAAGAAATAAAGGGTATTCAATTAGGAAAGGAAGAAGTCAAATTGTCCCTGTTTGCAGATGACATGATTGTATGTTTAGAAAATCCCATCATCTCAGCCCAAAATCTCCTTAAGCTGATAAGCAACTTCAGCAAAGTCTCAGGAAACAAAATTAATGCACAAAAATCACAAGCATTCTTATACACCAGTAACAGACAAACAGAGAGCCAAATCATGAATGAACTTCCATTCACAATTGCTTCAAAGAGAATAAAATACCTAGGAATCCAACTTACAAGGGATGTGAAGGACCTCTTCAAGGAGAACTACAAACCACTGCTCAGTGAAACACAAGAGGACACAAACAAATGGAAGAACATACCATGCTCATGGATAGGAAGAATCAATATCATGAAAATGGCCATACTGCCCATGGTTAGTTATAGATTCAATGCCATCCCCATCAAGCTACCAATGAGTTTCTTCACAGAATTGGAAAAAAACTGCTTTAAAGTTCATATGGAACCAGCAAAGAGCCCGCATTGCCACGACAATCCTAAGTCAAAAGAACAAAGCTGGAGGCTACCTGACTTCAAACTATACTACAAGGCTACAGTAACCAAAACAGAATGGTACTGGTATCAAAACAGAGATACGTAGCAATGGAACAGAACAGAGCCCTCAGAAATAATACCACACATCTACAGCCATCTGAACTTTGACAAACCTGGCTAAAACAAGAAATGGGGAAAGGATTCCCTATCTAATAAATGGTGCTGGGACAATTGGTTAGCCATAAGTAGAAAGCAGAAACTGGATCCTTTCCTTACTCCTTATAGGAAAATTAATTCAAGATGGATTAGAGACTTAAATGTTAGACCTAATACCATAAAAACCCTAGAAGAATACCTAGGTAATACCATTCAGGACATAAGCATGGGCAAGGACTTCATGTCTAAAACACCAAAAGCAACAGCAACAAAAGCCAAAATTGACAAATGGGATCTAATTACACTAAGGAGCTTCTGCACAGCAAGAGAAACTACCATCAGAGTGAACAGGCAACTTACAGAATGGGAGAAAATTTTTGCAATCTACTCATCTGACAAAGGGCTAATATCTAGAACCCACAAAGAACTCAAACAAATTTACAAGATAAAGACAAACAACCACATCAAAAAGTGGGCAAAGGATATGAACAAACATTTCTCAGAAGAAGACATTCGTACAGCCAACAGACACATGAAAAAATGCTCATCATCACTGGCCATCAGAGAAATGCAAATCAAAACCACAGTGAGATACCATCTCACACCAGTTACAATGGCAATCATTAAAAAGTCAGGAAACAACAAGTGCTGGAGAGGATGTGGAGAAATAGGAAGACTTTTACACTGTTGGTGGGATTGTAAACTAGTTCAACCATTATGGAAAACAGTATGGCGATTCCTCAAGGATCTAGAACTAGAAATACCATAGTTCTAGTATATACTCAGTAATGGGATGATTCAGCCATCCCGTTACTGGGTATATACACAAAGGATTGTAAATCGTGCTGCTATAAAGACACATGCACACGTATGTTTATTGAGGCACTGTTCACAATAGCAAAGACTTGGAATCAACCCAAATGTCCATCAGTGACAGACTGGATTAAGAAAATGTGGCACATATACACCATGCAATACTATGCAGCCATAAAAAGGATGAGTTTGTGTTATTTGTAGGGACATGGATGCAGCTGGAAACCATCATTCTCAGCAAATTATCGCAAGAACAGAAAACCAAACACCGCGTGTTCTCACTCATAGGTGGGAATTGAACAATGAGATCACATGGACTCGGGAAGGGGAACATCACACACAGGAGCCTATTATGGGGAGGGGGTGGGGTTGTAATTGGAGTTATACCTGATATAAATGACGAGTTCATGGGTGCTGATGAGTTGATGGGTGCAGCACACCAACATGGCAAATTTCTACATATGTAACAAACCTGCACGTTGTGCACATGTACCCTAGAACTTAAAGTATATTTTT
>NW_022313031.1:0-1205 GCF_002776525.5 Piliocolobus tephrosceles | reverse complement strand
TTGGTTACTGTAGCCTTGTAGTATAGTTTGAAGTCAGGTAGCGTGATGCCTCCAGCTTTGTTCTTTTGACTTAGGATTGTGTTGGCAATGCGGGCTCTTTTTTGATTCCATATGAACTTTAAAGCAGTTTTTTCCAATTCTGTGAAGAAACTCATTGGTAGCTTGATGGGGATGGCTTTGAATCTATGAATAACCTTGGGCAGTATGGCCATTTTCACGATATTGATTCTTCCTATCCATGAGCATGGTATGTTCTTCCATTTGTTTGTGTCCTCTTTTATTTCACTGAGCAGTGGTTTGTAGTTCTCCTTGAAGAGGTCCTTTACATCCCTAGTAAGTTGGATTCCTAGGTATTTTATTCTCTCTGAAGCAATTGTGAATGGAAGTTCATTCATGATTTGGCTCTCTGTTTGTCTGTTACTGGTGTATAAGAATGCTTGTGAGTTTTGCACATTAATTTTGTATCCTGAGACTTTGCTGAAGTTGCTTATCAGCTTAAGGAGATTTTGGGCTGAGACAATGGGGTTTTCTAAATATACAATCATGTCATCTGCCAACAGGGACAATTTGACTTCTACTTTTCCTAACTGAATACCCTTTACTTCTTTCTTTTGCCTGATTGCCCTAGCCAGAACTTCCAACACTATGTTGAATAGGAGCGGTGAGAGAGGGCATCCCTGTCTTGTGCCAGTTTTCAAAGGGAATTTTTCCAGTTTTTGCCCATTCAGTATGATATTGGCTGTGGGTTTGTCATAAATGGCTCTTATTATTTTGAGATACATTCCATCAATACCGAATTTATTGAGCATTTTTAGCATGAAGGGCTGTTGAATTTTGTCAAAAGCCTTTTCTGCATCTATTGAGATAATCATGTGGTTCTTGTCTTTGGTTCTGTTTATATGCTGGATTACGTTGATTGATTTGCGAATGTTGAACCAGCCTTGCATCCCAGGGATGAAGCCCACTTGATCATGGTGGATAAGCTTTTTGATGTGCTGCTGAATCCGGTTTGCCAGTATTTCATGGAGGATTTTTGCATCGATGTTCAACAGGGATATTGGTCTAAAATTCTCTTTTTTTTGTTGTGTCTCTGCCAGGCTTTGGTATCAGGATGATGTTGGCCTCATAAAATGAGTTAGGGAGGATTCCCTCTTTTTCTATTGATTGGAATAGTTTCAGAAGGAATGGTACCAGCTCCTCCTTAT
>NW_022313029.1:0-3577 GCF_002776525.5 Piliocolobus tephrosceles | reverse complement strand
GCCAAATGCACCCCTAACCAATCACATAGGACACCCCACTTCTGCACAGCCGCCTCCAGCCCCCACAACAGCCTCCACTGGGAGCCGTTCTTTTCCATCCTGAAGCTTCCCCACTCCTCATCCGCCACTCACTTGCATGTCAGTCTCTGCCACACGCAAGTGACGGTGCCGACTCCCTTGCCACAGCAGCTCTGAGAAAGTCGCCTCTGCCTGTCTCATGTGGGCGGCCTTCCTTTATGTCCCCCAAAGAATAAATCTTAAATGACGGGCTTCTCTCTATATGGCCAAGCTATACAATTCAGAAGCCCAGCATGGCAGATTCCAAGCCTGGAAAGACCATACACCCCTCAGGTCTTCTTTCCACAAAACACAGCTTCCTTGAATTCTTCAGTCACTCCGACCAACCAGGGAAGGAACCAGTGTTATGGAAAGATCAAGGGCCTTGAAGTCAAACTTCTGAGTTCATCAAGTACTTTTGCTTTCCACTTAAGAAATCACATGGCCTTGGCCAGTCTTGGTGGCTCACACCTCTAATCCCAGCACTTGGGGAGGCCGACTTGGGTGGATCACCCAAGGTTGGGAGTTCAAGACCAGCCTAACCAACATGGAAAAACCCCGTCCCTACTAAAAATACAAAATCAGCCTGGTGTGGTGGCACATGCCTGTCATCCAAGCTACTTGGGAGGCTGAGGCAGGAGAATCACTTGAACCTGGGAAGCAGAGGTTGTGGTGAGCCGCGATGGCGCCATTGCACTGCAGCCTGGGCAGGAAGAGCAAAACTCTGTCTCAAAAAAAAAAAAAAAAAAAACCCAGCAACAACAACAAATGACATGACCTTGAACAATTTTCTTAACTTTTCTAAGCCTCTATCTTCATCTTCAATAAAATAATTTTACCTCCAAGATTGCATTAAATGGAATCCCACATGAAAAACAGCTGACAAATATTAGAGGCCCAACAGCTGTGCGCTCCTACTGCCGCCCCACTTTACCACAAAGGAGAAGCGCAAGACGTCCAGAAAAAGCCTGTTGATCCCTACACCTCAGCATCCTGTGTTCACACAAGGTGCAGTGGGATCCAGACTTGCCGGGGTCACCCAAATACAAGACACGTTTTGATTTTTCAACTTAGGTACACATCGCTTCTAACGTTCACCATGTATGATCCATAATTTAGAAGAGATTTTGTACACTACCCCGTGGTTCTATTTTAGCAGACTTAGATGTGCTATAATAGCTCACTCTGTTAAGCCCTCTTCAGTATCAAAAACAAAACTTTAATCTGTAACACGGTTATCAGCAGTGAAAGTGGAAAAGGTACCTATGAGTCAAAATGACCCTCTGCCCCGCCCCGCCCCACCCTACAAAAAGCTGTTCAGGAGTATTTGGGCTGGTTATGAGAATGCTGTCTGTATTCCCAGGGACAGGCAAATGCCTACCCTGGTTAGAAGCTGCACTGCTCAGCCTTCAGGGTAGAAAGCTCCCCACACCCTCTACCCAAGGAGAAGAGAAGCAAATGGGGTGGCCAGGCTCCAGGACGTGGACTGTTTAGTGTGGTTTCTGCAGTCCAGGTCACCGCCACGGGTGAAGCTTTTCCTTCCTTCTTTTCCACCCAAGTGCCCAAGGTCCTACGGCTGCTATAGGGCCTCTTCCCTAGGATGAGTCAGCCCAGCTATTCCCCTTCCCTCTTTTTTTTTTGAGACGGAGACTCACTCTGTCACCTAAGTGGGAGTTCAGTGGTGCAATCTTAGCTCACTCCCACCTCTGCCTCCTGGGTTCAAACAATTCTCCTGCCTCAGCCTCCCAAGTACCTGAGATTACAGGCACCCAACACCATGCCAAGCTAATTTTTATATTTTTAGTAGAGACAGTTTCAACTTGTTGGCCAGGCTGCTCTCGAACTCCCGACCTCAGGTGATCCACCTGCCTTGGCCTCCCAAAGTGCTGGGATTACAGGCATGAGCCACCGCATCTGGCCGAGTCAGCCCAGCAATACTGACTTTTTGTTCTGGCAAAATTACTGTCTTCCACGTCTACCTTCCAAGTAGCTAAATCAGAGATCTGGCCTTGGGGCAGGCTTGAAGAATCCCTGTTTTTGGTCCTCGAGAGGTCCCACCAGGGTCTGGGACAATTCCAAGACTTGTGCCCTTAAAAAGGAAAGAAACCTCACATACATGGCTCTCACAGAGCTCAGGCAGACCTCAGGCAAGGCTTGGCAGGCGGCCCTAAGGTTTGGGTGTGCCATCTATGATAACAGCCAAGAGATCTGAAGCCAGCTGTCTGGGTTCAAACCTCAATTCCAACACCACTGGCTGTGTGATGTTAGACGACGTCCCCAGCCTCTCTGTGGTTCAGTTTCCTCACTGTAAAAGGGCCACAATAATAGAGCTGCTCTAAAAATTAAGTGAATTAGTGCGTAAAAGGTATTTAGAACAATGCTTGGCACGTGGGGGAGTTTAACAGACATGTATTGAACAGAGTAACTTAGCAATTACTAAATACACTCATGCAGGCCAGGCGTGGTGGCTCACACCTGTAATTCCAAAACTTTGGGAGGCTGAGGCGAGAGGGTCACTTGAGCCCAGGAGTTTGAGACTAGCATGGGCAGCACAGCAATATTCCATCTCTAAAAATAAAACATACATGTATATATACACTCATACATTCACAGTGTATTTATAATATACAAAATAGCTGGAATACAGACTTAACTATTCACAATGGTTACTTCTAGAGAAGGGGGAATGCAAATTTCAGATTTTTACCCCACACATATATTCTTGTATTATCTGAAATATTTAAGCAAATTGTATGTATAAATTTGCCCCAAAACACACAGCAGATTTTTGACTCAAAAATCTTCAAATCACGATGGAATTGTCCTGTGAAAGTAAAGTTAGAGAGATGAAAAGTCTCCCTCCAACATAAATGCTCTTTCATATGACCTATATGACACAAACCAATGCAGACATCCCAATCCTTTCCCTACTGTCATAAGAAGTTTTCAGTGAACTGCATTCCCCTTTACAAACTAGATGATAGTTACAGTTACCAGGCAAGAACGTGGAACTAGTTCTGCTTTTTCAAAGGCCAATGTTCCTCACATAATAGCAATGCATTCTTCAACCGGTCAACTGCCCACAACACCTGAGGTGACAGACGCAAAGTGCTTGGCACTTACTTACTCCTACCGGTTTATTACAAAGAAGAGAACACAGGAACAGCCAAATGCAAGAGACGCACAGAGCACACCATGGGGCAGAGAGGTCGGGGCTCCCATGCCATCCCTGGAAGTGCCACCTCCCCAGCACGAGTTCACCAAACCAGAAGCTCTCCAAACCCAATATTTAGAGGGATTTATGGAGTTTTAAACAGACATGATTAAGTCATTGGCCACCCGTGACTAGCTCAATCTCCAGCCTGTCTCGTCTCCCCTCCCAGAGGTAGGGGTGAGGCTGATACATCCAACTCTTTAATCATGACTCATCTTTCTGGCAACCGGCCCTGATCGTGAACCTGTCCAGGGGCCCGAAGCCACCTGTCATCTCATTATCATACAAAAGACACTCCTATCACCC
>NW_022313028.1:0-2161 GCF_002776525.5 Piliocolobus tephrosceles | reverse complement strand
TAGATTTTATAATTATTTAAAAAGTTAATTGTAGGTAATTTATACTCTCAGTATTGTTTGAAAAAAATTATTGTTTAATTATGGTTCCTAATAGCCTAGATGATCTTTTTGTGTAAATAAGAAAACAAATTTTTAAGTTATTATGTTATATGTTTTCTTTATAGTCACATTATAATGAATTAGACATTTTATATAATTAGAACTTCTATTTAATTTGTAAAATAAATTCTTTGCAGTTAGTAACTGAATAATAATTACAGTTGACCCTTCAACAACATGGGATTTAGTGCTGCCAATCCCCATGCTGTTGAAAATACATATTTGGTATGTTATATGTATTACATATTGTATTCCGAGTACAAGAAAGTAAGCTGGAGCAAAGAAGCTTTTGCAATAGTTAAAACTGTAGTTTCCTTGTAGTTCAGTCCTTGAACTACTATCAGTCTAGTGTAAGGTATTCACCCATCCATGGTAAAATAAAGTAAATTGACTCCATTTACTGATTTTAAAATGTTGGTCTTTTTCTTGCCCTTATGCCTTCTTTGTTTTATTTAATTTTTTATTTATAAAAAAATAATAGTTGGTAAGATTTTTTTCCTGTGAAAACCATCAGTGAAGAGGCCATGTTGATCTAGGTAATATAAACATATTTATTTGGTGGCAGTAGAAATATGAAGCAGAAGCAGAAAAGAGGTACAGTTAATATGATTTAGTGAACACTGAATGTAAAACATTAGTGGGGAGAGAGAAATCTTGAATCATTCATACGTTTCCAGGTTGTGTACTAGCCTTTATACTGCACATGAGAAAGGAGCAGGACGTGTTCAGTGAATGGAGAAGTACCTAAGGGTAATGTGTGAGAAAAACTGTGGTCTTCTTATCAACTCCTTGTGGAAATACTTAATTTGTACTGAAATCCCTGATAAGTTCTTCCGGATCCTTTCTGAAACAAAAGTCAGGCAGCAGTAACTGGACCCAGCTTGTCCAAAGCAGATACATCCCGACTCCCTCTGACATGGAATCATAACACAGCCACATTTCGAGAGTTCGAGTTTCAGTGAGAAGTAGTTTACAGACAAGCAGTTTGGAGAAGCTGACATCTTTTATCTAATGTCATGGAGAAAAATATAAGGTGATGTAGTAAATATACGAAGTCTCTGTGTTCAGGCACACTTTGTTTTTGTGCAATTCCCTTTTCATGACCTCTTCTGATAGCTCTGCTTTTACTATTCTCTTTTGAATTTCATCCCTAAAGAAAATATTATTAGAACATGTTTCTAACATAGGTATTTTTGACAACTATATATAATTTTCTTTAAAGAGAATTAGCTACTTATTCTCAAGTATATCTGGTATTCTATTAATCTTTAATGCTAAACTTCTTTATATCTTTAGCACAATGGCAGTGTAAGTGATGATGGTTCTTTAAGATTTTAAATTTCTTTTAAATTTTCAAACTTTAAATGTCTTTTACATTTTCAAATTAAGTTAAGACACTTAAGTTGTCTTTTAAATTTTCAAACTTGACATAGTTTTAATGTAAAACACTTTTCTGGTATTATATTTCTTCAAATATTGCTAATCTGTTACTTAGCTGAAATATTTGGTCAGTTGGATTACCACACCTTTAACCATCTATATAAAACTTTCTTGATTTTTTTTTTTTTTTTTGATTGAGTCTTTTGCTGTTCCCCAGGCTGGAGTGCAATAGTGTGATCATAGCTCACTGCAGCCTCAAACTTCTGGGTTGAAGTGACCCTCCTACCTCAGCCTCCTAACTCGCGGAGACTGCTACAAGCATATGCCACCACATGAAGCTTACTTTTTTATTTTTTGCTTTTTAGAGACAAGGATCTCTCTCTGTTGCCCAGGCCAGTCTCACACTTTTGGCTTCAAGTGATCCTCCTGCCTCAGCCTCCCAAAGTGCTGGAATTATAGTCACGAGTCATTGTGCTGGTCCATAACTTCCTTTATTCCCCCAGATAATATTAAAGTCCTATTGACCCTTAATAACAAAAATCCACTGCTTGGGAGGAGAAGTGGATAACTCATCCTACATTTTAAATGCAGTTTTTGACTTTTTGACCTGTTCTGTGAAGAACTGCCTTTAACAGATGATTTTTAGTTTTAATAGATATTTTTAGTTTTGTAAGAACTTAAG
>NW_022313027.1:0-4033 GCF_002776525.5 Piliocolobus tephrosceles | reverse complement strand
CGCCTGACTCTGAGGGACCTGTGGGTGGGGCAGGGGGTGTCACTGTGGCCCCAGCCACCTCCCTGTTGCCCTATTAACTTCAGCTCAAAGCCCTCAGGCCCCCTGAAGCCACAGGCACTGCTACTGCTCCACCAGGAGCTGGCAGAGGACAGGAAGGTGGGACTGTCCAATGTCTTTCTTTCCCTCATGCTCCTCCACTAGGGAAGGCGGGTTAAGGATGCTGCTGGGAGGGATGGTGGGGTTCCTCTGTACCAGGCACCAGGTCAAGGTCCCAAGGTTGCCTGAGGCCTGTGGACTCAGCGGGGTACTCACCAAACTTGGCATCAGCCTTGAGCTTCAGGATGTTTTCACACCATGGGGAAAGGTGAACTTAAGAGGGTGCCATGCCCCTGTTCACCAGCCCCTCATCCACAGCCTGGGTCCTTTGATAAGGAACAGACAGGCTGGAAAGAAGTATGAGAGGTACCCAGAGAGGTTGACAGATGGGGTCACCTGTCTCCCTGGGCCTAGTGCAGAGTTTCAGGGCACTGGGGGTCATAATGTCATGGGACAATGGGGTGCTGGGTGTTGTAGTCACATCAGTCCCCCGTCCCAGTAACTCTTTAGTACCTGGCTGCAAAGCAGCCACAACTTCACAGAGGACTGCAAGAGAATTCCTTAAATCAACCAGGCTGGTAAACCTCACCCCTCCTTCCTGGGGACAGGCTCAGAGCAGGCCAGCCACTGATCACGGTCACAAAGCATGGTAGCACAGGCTGAGAGCACTGAGGCCCTAACCCCAGAGAAACCTCACCAGCCTCTACACCCACAATCCCCAGCCCAGCACCCCTCCTCCACCCAGAGTAGACCCTGTGCACTCAACCATCTCAGCCAGCATGATGATCTCAGCCAGCACCCAGTCACGACAGTCCAGATCACCACAGAACCGGAACCTCTGCAAGGGAGGGAGGCAGGTAATTAGGCTGGAGGGAAGGCTGAGGTATGGCCAGGATCCATGTGTCTCCCACACTGCTGCCCAGCAGGGATCCCCGGTCCCCATCATAGATGGATACCCTCTGGCCTCTTGTTCTCCCCTATCACCAGGCTGTTGAGTGAACTCTCTCCTGACCCACCCTGCCACCAAACCCTGCTCTGAGGTCTACTCCAGGCATTCATCTGCTCAGCAAACATCAATTGGGTGCCTTTTCTGTGCTAGCTCTCACTCTAAGTGCTGGGGTACAGCACCGGACAAAACAAAGTCCCCGGCCTCACAGAGATGAGTGACCTCTCTCCCCTCTTCCCCATACCCACACAAGTCCACTCCGGCTTCCCTGCTGCTGCTCAGGGACACCAGCCTTGCTCCCGCCTCCATGCCTGCTGCACTCTCTGCATGACTTGTTATCCTTTATTTCATTCCACTCTCTGCTCAAGTGACACTTTATCAGACCAGCCTGCCCCCGCCCCCCCCCCCCCCCCCCGGTATTTTTGTTTTGTTTTGTGTAAAGACAGAGTCTCGCTCTATTGCCCAGGCTGGAGTGCAATGGTGCAATCTTGACTCATTGCAACCTCCGCCTCCCAGGTGCAAGCAATTCTCCTGCCTCAGCCTCCCAAGTAGCGGGGACTACAGGCATGTGCCATCACACCTGGCTTTTTAAAAAATTTTTAATAGAGACATGATTTCACCACATTGGCCATGCTGATCTCAAACTCCTGACCTCAGGTCATCTGCACACCTCAGCCTCCCAAAGTGCTAGGATTACAGGCGTGAGCCATTGCACCCTGGCAGGCCGGGTGCATGGATCCGGGTGCACGGATGGATAGATGCCTAAGTGCCTAAGTCTCAACCCCAAAAGTACTATTTTCTGGGTCGGGAAAGAGAGGAAGGGCTTCCTAACATCCGTCCGTAGGTTCTAAGCGCCTAGTCTATACCATGAAGTGTGCTAGGCACTGGGAGGACTTGAGCTTCCAGGGAAGGGGAAATCGGAGGCTTGAATTGGCAGTCATAGTTAAGGTTCCAGGGGCAGAGACCTAAGGGCGTCTTGTGTGTAGTGCTAAGGGGGCTGATCTAAGTACGTTCTTGTACAAGCCCCACAGCAGGGCTGGGGACGGGGGTGTCCTTGGGAGGTCCTCTTGGGGCTGGGACCTGAAAGGACTCCCAGCTCCAGACGATCCCCACTTCCTGCCCCGGGAGGCAGGGGCCCTTCCTTCCCCCACCCCAGGGAAGCACAGGGATTATGAGCCGGCTGGCCCGCTCTGTCTTACCCGTCCCCAACCCCCACACCCCGTCTCAGGAGCGGGGTGGCGGTGGACTTTTCTCTATCAGACCCACGGTCTTCACGCCCGCACACACTATATTTGCGGAGAGGCCAGGGCAGACAACCTCCACCCTTTTCCGGAGCCACTGGCGCCCCCTCATTCCCGCTCCAGCATCCCATGCCTCGCTTCACCCCTGGTGCCTCATCATCACGCCAGGAAGCCAGGGCCCGGGAATTTCTTTTTCCGGTTGCGTCCGAGGGGTCAGCTGAGTCCATTATCAGGTGACTTGGACTAACGGCCTCTGGGAGAGAGGGGGCTACCGGGAGTGAGGTGGAGAGCGGACCGCAGCCCACCGGAAGTGCCAGGGACGAGGTGCTGGCGTCCCCTCCTCCTTCTCCCAGCATCCTTCCCTGGAAAAAAACCGGCGCCAACCGCCCGTTTATCTGACAGTGGAAGTTATTTGTTTAACTTAAGGGGGTAGGATCCCGGGAGCCAGGGAGATTCAGGGTCATTGCCATGTTTTCCACTGTTAAGCGAATAGCATTATACACAGCTGCGGACTGTGGCAAAAGACTTTTTTGAAACTATTGAACTATACTACACATACAGAAAATTGTAACTATTAGAAATATAAAGCTTAAAGGAAGCTTTCATCACCTGTAGAACTCACATAGCCAGCACCCAGATAAAGAAATAACCAGATAACTTCTTCAAGTGCATGGGTATTTTATTTCATTTTGATGAATCGTCTAGGTGCCTAGCAAAAAGGGCTGTCATAACTAACATGCTCAGGAAAACTCCCTACAGCTGTAACATCGATAGATGCTTATCTTAATTTTTGCCAATCTGATGGAGAAAAAAAATCGGTTGCTTAGATTGCAGTGGTAGTCTGCTTACTGGTAGCTTTGAGCTAATGGGTAGTCTAGACCAACTAAGTTTCTGACATTGACTTAAAGAGGCAAAAACTAAAAGACAAAACAACAACAAAAATACATTACAGAATAGACTAATAACCGAAGAAGAAATTGAATACAGTCGTCCCTTAGTAACCTCAGGATATTGGTTCCAGGACCCAAGAGATACCAAAATTCACAGACGCTCAAGTCCCTGATATAATATGGCAGCAATACTTGGGGCTCCAAGTCCAGCACACAGTCCCAGCAGGGCCAGGCGGGGTGGCCAGGTTGGCACAGGCATCAGGTCCCAACCTCCTTCCCTCTTTGCCCACTGTTAGACCAAAGAGTTCATCTTCTCAGAGCTGCCGTCCAACCTGTACTCCCGTGGGGACAAGAACATGCTGATGGAGGAGGTGGCACAGCAGGCACAGTGGTGCAACAAGATGCTGTGCACACACCACGTGCTGAGGGAGGTGCCCAGCATCATCGGTGACATCAACACGAACACCGTCAGCATGCCCATGGGGGTCCATGGATGACTCCTGGCCGCAGGTGCGGAGTGTCCCAGCCGGACGCAGGTACCAGGGCTGGCCCCCACAGCCCCAAAGCCCCCCAGACTCGATGGATGAGCCTGTGAGCTCGTGGAAAGGGCTCCATACCCAAGGTGGCAGACGTGGGTGCTCTCTGAAGTTGTCGCAGAGGGCAGAGAGCTCGTGGTTTATGGTGTAGGGGCTGGGAACTTGGAGACCGTTCTGTGTGGGGCTGGACTCTGAGGTGGCCAGAGGCCCAGGAACGTCATCCTGGGCACAACGTACCTGTCATGCAGTCTGAGCCATGCTGCCAGGGCAGAGTATCCAGCTCCCAGCCTGGGAGTGCGGAGAGCCAAATCCACTGCAGAGCAG
>NW_022313025.1:0-14137 GCF_002776525.5 Piliocolobus tephrosceles | reverse complement strand
GTTGTTCTTTTTTTTCCTTCCTCCTATCTGTAACTAAATCTTTCTGCAACTCTCATTGTATAGGGCTGTCTGTACAAGACTTTCCAGGACTGAATGAATTATGGCATTTTTCCCATAATTACATGAGTAATACTTAATTTTTATACTTTCATAAGCCATTTTGTAAAAATAAACTTAAAAAAAAACAGATGTTAAAAACCAAAATGCTTGGTGCCTCAAGCAGTCTGTCTTTTTGGTTCTGGAGTCACAGTATTGACCCCCACAGCTACTTAGCAATAGACTTTTTCTGTTCACAGAAACTTGCTTGCTTTTGATTCTTTTCTGCATTTATTGAGTCACCATGTTGAGGATGACTCAACATTGCTTTAGAAAGCAAGGTGCTTCTTAAAATTTCTTGATATTAGGGATTGCGCCTCTTTCTTATTTGAATTCTACCTAGAATTCAGGGTAATATTTCATATAGAAAATGAGCTCAATCAATATCTGTCTTTGTTGGAAGAAAAAGTGAGAGAACATCATGATTGACACAATTGCTTTTGTATGAGATTTCTTAGCTCTTTTGCTTATACCTAGATGTATTTTGAACTCAGCAATATTATCTGGACCATGAAACATAATCAGGTGAATGAATCCTAGATGTTGGGCAGAGACACACTTATTGTTAAAGTGAAGTGATGAAGATTGTATTGTAACAATTACAAAGCTGAATTTGTCTATTTTTCTGGTACCTGTGTCCTGGGCTATGATTGTAGGTTAAGATAGGAATGGTGCTTATCTGTAAATTGTAGACACTAAAAATATTAAGCAATTTTAAAATGTAGAACTGATTTTTAAAGTTTCCTTATATGAAAATCTTCTAAGTTTACATGAGACATTTTGTAAAGCAGTGTTCAGTTTTGAAAAGTTGTATTTCACTGAGCACAAAAATACACGTTTCAGTGTGATATGGTAGTATGCTGAGTTGAGTCTTTTGGGATCAAAGATCAAAGGCACAGATCTGTTAAACGAAAAATTCAATAAAGACTCAGTATGAATCTGAATATATCTTGACATACTTCATAAGTTCTGAGTATTTGTGGGATGTAAGAATTTTTCCAGTCGCTCAAAAATTCATGTTGCAGAAGGCAATTTTATCCAAATCATAAATCCCTACATCAACGTTTTAGAGTTTCCAATTATCTAAATATTCATTCCTCCAGATATAATAACATACAGTTGGTAAATGTTCGAGAGAATTCAATTTTAAAAGTTGCATCTTGAAGGTGACAAAATACTACTACATGTAACATCTAATATCAATCATACCTTGATGCCAAAACAATGATGATTAAGAGCATTATGCACACTCAAGGATGAGAATCTCAAATCACACACCATAAAATGTATCATTAAGGTTTGTGTTTGTCATAAGAATGTCAGCCATTCTCTAGGTCTATATTGTCATAATGAGCTTGCCAAGAGCCACAAAAATGAAACAAAATCCAGGGAAAGAAATCAGATTTTCTATGATTGTATTTTGTTATAAATTGCATACTAGGAATGAGAGGTATTTTTTCTTAGTCTCTAGGGTGTATTCTGAAAACGCAAATAAAATGTCAAGCTTTGTGCTCTCCGCTGGTATTTTACACCGCTATTCTCTGCTACTAGAAGAGAGGCATCTCTACAGCCAATGACAAAACTTGTGCCTATTGTTTTCACTGCCAGATGCAGGTTGTTAGAATGGTGAGAAGGAATCCAAGCTGGGTTTCTTCTAAGAACAGCATAGGAGGACATTCAGTCTCATCCTTCCCGTCAACAACTCCTATCTCTTGAAGGGAGAGGGGAGCACACTTTCAGCAAGAGATCCTCTTCATTTCACTATGGGTCTCAAGAGTTCCTGGAGAGACAAAGTAAGTGTTTCCAGGAAAAATACTGAGGAGCCTGCCCCAGTTCCTAGGAACCATGAAAAACACTATATTGACAATTTTCTGATTTGGGGCATTTGTATCAGTTTGTAGTTATTGGTTAGTATGTACTGCAAATTTTGTTCTACATCTTTTCATTGGAGTCACTATATTGTTCAGACACCTTAACCTGAATCTGTTTTTTCCTTCTTTGTTAAGTGCTGTAAGCATTCGAAAGAGGAAAGAATTGTTTCCAGAGGGAAGAAACCTCATCTTTTCAAAAGAAGGCACAAAATCTCCTATTGTGTACCTCTTTGGCTAGTCAGAGAGGGTGCAAATAAAAAGACATAACTTTTCCTCTGTAAATACTCAATTTGTAGTTGGAATCAAGGAAGATTTAAGGATGAAAGGGCATTTGAGCTGAATCTAAGAAGATGATACAATAGTTTCCTCAGGCTACTATAACAAAGTACCATAGAATTAGAGGCTTAAAACAACAATGTATTTTCTTACAGTTGAGGCTAAAAGTCTGGCATCAAGGCACTGGCAAGGTTGAATTCTTCCTGGGGGCTCAGAGGGAGAATCTGCCCTGTGCCTCTTTTCTAGCTTCTGGTGGTTGCTGCATTCCTTGGTGTACCTTGGCTTTGGGCAGGATAACTCCAGTTTCTATTTCCATCTGTGTTTCTGTCTTATGTCTCTTCTCCTGTTCTTATGATGACACCAATCATATTTGATTAGTGACCGACCCTATTTCCATATAAGAACATACTCTTAGGTTTGGGGAATGACTCCTGGGGGACACTGCTCCACCTTGTTTTGATGGACACGATTTATATAACTCGAAATACAAGAGTTTTTATACCATTCTTTTTTTCAACAAGTATTTCAATACCTCCCTTATTCCACTTAAAATGAAAAAGTATGAAAGTAAATGGCATAGATATGGTCACTATAGTCAATGAAGAGGGAAAGATGGAATGAAATGCATTTCTCCCCTAGACATCTGTGGTGAACACTTTTCCAAGACATGTTCTGCCACAGCTAGCTTAAAGCCTTTGTCCTTCACGTTGAGACACCTGGAATTTTGCCTTCCTAACACAGAGCTGGAAGAAAAATGTTAGCATCCTTCCCCACTGGAGGAGCTCATGTAGTCTTTAAGTGAGAGATGTGGGAAAAGGATCATGGTTTTCTTGGTAAAACCCACCTAGAGTAGAACTTTTATTATGCTGAACTAGGGGGGAGGAGAAGAAAGAGAGCATGGTATGACTGAAGAGCTGCAGATTCAAACAGTTCTTACTGAGATGTAGCAGATTTTCTTGAATAAATGTTTCTTTATTGGCTGTGTACCCTAACGACATTTTCCAGAGACTTTAAAAATAAAGTTGCTTTGTGTTGTTATGAAATTCCCTAGTTCTGGTTATTTCCCTGGCCGATAAGTCAGCAGAGCTCCTAACGGTGCCATTCCAGACCTGGAATTTCCAGATAATGTCAGATATCTTTGTCCATCTTCATCTCTTTACTACTTGGGAGTGATTGGAGTAACAAGCTACTATGATGGTAAAGAGTAAGGGATTTGGTCAGAGAGATGCGTGGAACTTGTGGGACTTCTAACCATGACACCCCCTAAGAATTACTAACAATGTGATGATCTAAATTGTGGTTTGGTTTTCTTCATATTGTTTATCCCTCCATTATCTGATTCATTGAGTCTTTTTTTTTTTCATGTTTGTTACTCCTATTGTGAGGTAACCATGTTGAATATAGGCACTCTTCCTCTCTACTTTAATGGTACAGCAAGTGGAAATGTACCTGGAAGCTAGTAGAAACATTATAAATAATGGTCAACTAACTGACTAGTGTGGTTGTAATTAGGATAGGGAGAAGTAAGTGGATTTGAGATATATTTCAAAAATAAAATTGAGAGAGCTTAGTGGTCTATGTTATATATAAAGAGTCAAGATGAGGAAGCTGCCAAGGGCTTCGGTTAGGGGGCTGTAGTCACAGAAGTGAAGACCACTAGCAGCCGCCTAGCACTGGCATGGCAGACAGCGGAGCTGAGTTAATGACTTTGGTCTGAGTTTTCTCTCAGAGTCTTTGTGCTTCATTTTACATACTTGTATGTATAGTGTCTGGAGTTACAATCTTCACAATTCTTTCAAATGCTAAGCTTCTTTTACTGAAATAATGTTGATTTATTTTAAAGAAAATGGGTAGTTTGCAATCCATCTTCTTAGACTAAAATATTTTGACAATAGAGATATGTGTATTTAGTTTAAAGCCACATGTATCGTTAGTTCAATAGTGAGCAAATAAAAAGACAATAGCATCAGAGTACTAAATACACCTAGTTAGGGTAGTATATTTTGGGAAAATAGGGGGAATAAAAATCAAGCCTATATAAATAAATGTTTTACTTGGCATCTTCCTTAGAAAATCTCAAGCCCTTTTTCATAGTAATTGTTACCATGAAATTGAAACAGTAATTTTTATTATTTTAAATTATCCAAACCCTCTTCGTATACCAGGTATAGTCAGTTAAATTATTTGTGTTGTTTCACAAACTACTAAACTATTAAAGTTACAAACTCCATTTCCATTATGTTTAGACAAATTCTCTTAAATTTCTATGATGTAAAATTATAAAAATACAGTATGGACTGTAAAAGTTTATGACATTTACTTATACACTTGTTTAGTCTTCTGTGTTTCTGTATATACTGTTTTTTTTTCTTTTGTAAAAATGACAACCAATAAGTGGTATTTATAATGGTTATGTAGATACTATTATGTTCTTAGATAAGATTGCCTTTGTTTAAATATTGCTTTTCTTTAGACAAGATGTACCCGTTGAAGGACACATTTTAACAAAACCGGTGAGATAGAAACTTCAAATGTCATAAATTCTAAAATATAGGTTTTATTTATAGTGGCTATTTTTTGTACCGAGAGCATATATTTTTAGAGCTTCTTCTGGGCTTTCTTGAACTTTATAAATTGCCACTCTTCTGGTTATTTTGAGGACAAATAAGAGCTTTATTCTATTTAGAGCTTCTAGTTTCTCATTCATGGAATGTGTATCCTAGAATTCACTCTCTTCTAGAAGAAATTTTTTTTGTGGAGCTAATCCATTCTAGGCTTATAGCTCATTTCTCACCCTTGGATTACTTTGTACTGAACTTATGATTTAGTTCTTATTTATTTGATTCTATTCTCTCTTATTTCTTAGATGTCTTTCTTTTTATTGGTATACTTCCACACTTAATAGATTGTTTAAATTCAAGATTTTCAAAGCATTTATATGATATTTACTTTTGCATTAATCAGATTTGCAATGGTCAAATTATTATAGTTGATTAATAGTTTGTAAGGGTATGGAATAATAAATTCAATAGCATATTTCTTTAAACTTTGAACATGATACTCTGCTGTCTTCTAGTATCCAGAAGTGCAGATGTGAAGCTCAGGCATAAAATTGTATGTATTTTAGTAGAAAACATACAAACATGTTTTAGTTGAGGATATACAGACATAATTCATATCTTTTAGTAGAGAACATAAAAAATAAAAACAACTATTGTTGAAAAGTGTCAAGATCTGTAAAATATTTGAAGACATTTATTCTGAGCCAAATATGAGTGACCATGGCCCATGACACAGCCCTCAGGAGGTCCTGAAAATACCTGCCCAAGGTGGTTGGGACACAGCTCGGTTTTATGTATCTTAGGAAGGCATGATACGTTGATCAAATACACTTAAGAAATACATTGGTTTGGTTCAGAAAGGTGGGACAACTCGAAGTGGGGGCTTCTAGGCTGTAGGTAAATTTAAACATTTTCTGGTCCGCAATTGGTTGAGTTTGTCTAAAGACCTGGGATCAATAGAAAAGAACGTTCAGGTTAAAGATAAATGATTGTGGAGACCAAGTTTTATTGTGCAGAGGAAGCTCTTAGCAGACTTTAGAGAGAGCAGCTTATAAATTGTTTTTTTATCATACGTAAAAGGGTGCCTGGCTCTTAGTTGACGATCTCCTAGATCTGGGAAGGGAGGAAGGAAGGAAAACAAAGAACAAAGAGAGAAAGGTGATTCTTTATAGAATGTGGATTTTCTTCACAAGAGACTTTGCAGGGCAATTTCAAGGTATGGCAAGGAAATATATTTTGGGGTTAAGATATTTTTTTCCTTGTCTCATCATGTTATGCCAAAGTCAGATTGAAAAGTAAGTCCCAATATATAGGGTCAAATAAACTCCATCTGATGAGAATTTGTGGTTTGTAGGACACGACCCCCCAGACCTCTCAGGTAGGAATATGGGCAAGATAAACAATCAGAGCTTAGTCCTCAACAACCAATCAACCAACACCAAGTTCTGAAAGGATTTTCCCTTTGTTATTAATGTTCTTAAATTCTCTAAAGGTGTCTCTAGATGTGAGTCTTACTATTCTTCCTACTCAGTACTTAATAGGTCCTCTTCTTGTGAATATTTTCAGTTTTCTTGAGCTTGAAATTTTAAAAACAATAATTATTTAATTAGCTAGTTTGTTCCCTTATTTATGCATTCAATCTTTCCCTTATTGATTTTTTATTTTATTCCTGTGAATCTCCCACTGGATGGACTTTGGAATTTCTGGGTTGTTCTTTTTGCTCTTGAATAATTCATCCTCTCTTTCACACACGCGTGCACACATAGACATACAAGCTATTTGCAAGATTTGTTCAAATTTACCTTTCATTTCTTATAGCTTTTATATCTATACACTTTTAATGATAACTTTTTAAAACAAAACAAAATCTGTTTTATTTATTAACAACTCTTTTTTTCATAGCACCTGAAATTAGTTTCAGGTATACATCATAACTAACCTTGCTGAAAAGAATAATTAAATTTAAAAAAAGTTGTTATCTTCTAAAGCTTTTATTTCTTCCAGGATCAGTATTGACTCTCATCAAATAATTCAAGTCCTCTACCATCTGGGCACTTCCTAGGAATTTTTTATTTAATTAGGCCATTCAATGAATACATACCAATAGGTTTGAAACTTGATGTATTTCCCCTCCTGTCTGTGAGTAGGACCACGAAGTTAGTACTAGTCTGTGTAATCTGATGGCAAGCAATATGTGTCGCCTCTAGGTAAAGCTATTTGCTTCGGTTGCTATTGCGTGCGCCATTTTATCTTCTATCATAATAACAAGCCAGATTTAAGATGGCATTATTGTCATTTGAAATATCAGAGTTGTTTATTCAGCAAAATCTTCCCTATCCTGATTAACATAGTTTTTTATATGTTAGTTTTTTTTTCTTGTACGGTTGGCTTTTATTCTTATCTCTTTTAAATGATGTACCAGGTTGGTAGTTAACAGAGCTGCTATGAGTTTACCCTCTTGTTATATAAACCTCTTTACACAATAGTTCTCTATTTTACCAGAACTGGAGAGTAGATTCTGACTTCCATGTAAATCGGTAGGATATGTCACTACAAGATTTATTCTTGTTTGAGTGGGTGCTAAGCAAACAGACATGCAAAGCTAAGCCTCGATGCTTAAATAAAGAGCATGCTCTGAGTTTCTCATACTCATTCAATGGCCCCTGATATGAATAAGTGAATAAGCCAACTTCTTTGGAGAGTAGTTTTTTAGGATTGTTCTTACACCTGAATGCCACTGTTACTGTCACTCTGTATTTTTAGAGTATAATGAGGTGGGGGAAGTGTGGAGGAATTAACTGTCACACTTTTCTCTACATATTCTTCTAATTAATATCTAAAAGACAGCTCATATTTGCCAGCTTTCACCTCAGCCAGCCTGAGGTTCAGTTCGAGAGGAGATGGTGACTTTTCCACTACATATACTATACTTTTCAGCGGATGTTTTTAACTGTAGTTTTCTGTTCTCTGGGTTGTCCATCAATAAGATCTCAAATGAGTTCTGTTTTTAGAAGCCTGTCATTATTATCAGGTTACTGATGTGGTCTGATGTCTGTACCTGAAACTTCTGGTAAGCACTATTATCATTATTATTGTTATTGCATTTGTTTATCACTTTAATTGAATTTTGAGAGTAAAAGAGGATGATTCTACCTCCCTGAATCAGAAGCCTGTGCGCATCTTATGAATTCTTCAATTTGTTGTAAATTTGAAAAGATTTTCAAGTATAGATTTTTTTTGACCTTGTCACAAGGAACTTTGGAAAGCTACCATATATTTTTGTCAAATTGTCTTGTTTTGAGCTTTTAAAACAGCTTCAAATTATTTCATTTGTTGAAAATCGCAAAAGATAATTTAGATGACCATCAATAAAATTTTTCCATTCATTCACAGTAATGGATGTTGAAAAGTAAAATATCAGGCAGACTAGTGAACATTAAAGAAATCAGGGCTAGAATGTAGCAGTTGTTGATTGTACACCTTGCTTTCTCAACTACTGACATTGGGAGAGTTCACTTCTCTCTCTGATCTTAACTTTTGTTTTCTATAATTGTAATGGGATTAGATGATTTCAGACTTTTAAAAAAATCTGGATCTGGTGTTTTATGATTTCATGATCTTAAGATGCTGATAAATTTTAGTCACTGTTATTCTAATAGGAAGAAAATTTCAATAAAATAGGCCCAGAATGGTACACACTTTAAGCTGTTTTTAAATGTTGAAACAAGATTCTAGAACTCATACAGAAGGAGGTTGTTTGCACCTTCTGTCCTTAAACTAGTTTTTCTCTGTTGTAACTCTTTTAAAAATAGATTTTATTTGGACAGTTTATTACATACATTTCAAGACTATGAAGATATAGAAAAACATTATGTAGAAGTTACTGAAGTGGATTATACAAGTTAAGGCTAGGCTTAAGTTTTGTACACTGTCTCATTATAAAATCTAAATGGCTTAAAATTAGATAGATATAGAATTCATTCTGATCATTTATGACCATGTTTGACCCTACTGATTGTTCCCTGATTATCTCATCCTGCTCATTTAGAAGTCACCCTGATATGCTTGAAATTCCCCAGACTTACTGCCCTGTCCAATACTTGTCTTAGCACACAGTGTTCTCTCTATAGTGATGCTTTATAGGAACACACCTTCTCGTCTTCTGAATCAAACCATTCTTTTCCAAATTTTCAAGAAGACATCAAGAGAATTTAGAAAATTCTCCCACCCTCCAACTCAACTGTATCATGAAGTTGATAGGTATCCTTCCTTTGTGTTCTTTAGTACACTGTATTAGCTCTACAAAGGAGCTCCATGACAGCAAAAATTGTGTCTGTACATCTTGTTTTCCTAGCAGCTAGTGCAAAGACTGAATATTAACATATATTTGTTGCATGGATAAGAGTTAATATTTCTATCTACCCACCCCATTCATCCATCTTCCTCAAAGAGTATGAAATGATGTCTAAACTAAGTAAGTACCTAAGAAAAGATAAGTAGCTATTTTCTTTCTATTTTCTCTTCCATATCCAGGTTCCCATATGACTCTTCCACTTTGCTACTACTAATAATGATAATAACATCTTAATTGAATCTTTCTACTTATCAGAATTGGTCCTTATCTGCATCAGCACCTTCTGGCTCCAAGAAAAGTTTCCATTAATTTATTCATTTCAATCTGGTTGAGATTCTTTGTATTTCCCTTTCAAGGTATTGTTTCTCACTCTTTTTTTAAATTTAATTTTATTTCATTCTCACTCTTAATATAAGAAAATATACTTTGTTTTTTGACAACATGATTAAAGCATAATTAAAATTACATTTCAAATATACATCTAAAGCTACCACCACAACCAAGATAATGAATATAGTGACCACCCTTGTATTAGTCTGTTCTCACAGTGCTGTAACATACCTGAGACTGGTTAATTTATGGAGAAATGAGGTTTCATGGACTCACAGTTCTGTGGGCTCTACAGGAGGCATGGCTGGGGAGGCCTCACTAAACTTACAATCAGGTCGGAAGGCAAAGGGAAAGCAAGCATGTCTTCACATGGCAGAGCCGGGGAGGGAGAAAGAGTGAAGGGTGAAGTCCTACACATTTTTACACAACAAGATCTCATGAGAACTCACTCACAATCACAAGAACAGCAAGGAGGAAGTTAGCCCACATGATTCCATCACCTCCTACCAGGTCCTTCCCCCAACATTGGGATTTACAATTTGACATGAGATTTGGGTGAGGATGCAGAGTCAAACCATATTATGCCACTCATGGACCCTCTGAAATCTCATATCCTTCTCACATTTCAAATCACAATCATGCTTTCCCAACAGTCCCCCAAAGTCTTAACTAATTTCAGCATTAACTTTCATGTCCAAATCCCAAATCTCATCTGAGACAAGCCAAGTCCCTTCCACATATGAGGCTGTAAAATCAAAAACATATTGGTTACTTCCAAGATACAATGAGGGTACAGGCATTGGGTAAATGTGTCCATTACAAAAGGGAAAAATTGACCAAAACAAAGGGGCTACAGACCCCATGTAATATGGTTTGGTTCTCTGTCCCCACCCAAATCTCATCTTGAATTGTATTCCCATGATTCCCATGTGGGAGAGACACTGTGGGAGAGATGCAGTGGGAGATAATTTGAGTCATGAGCACGCTTTCCCCCATACTGTTCAAGTGATAGTTAATAAGTCTCACAAGAGCTGACGATTTTATCACGGGTTTCCGCTTTTGAATCTTCCTCACTTTTCACTTGCCGCTGCCATATAAGAAGTACCTTTCACCTCCCGCCATGATTCTGAGGCCACCCCAGCCGTGCAGAACTGTAAGTCCAATTAAACCTCTTTTTCTTCCCAGTCTCGGGTATGTCTTTATCAGCAGTGTGAAAACAGACCAAAACAGTAAATTGGTACCAGTAGAGTGAGGCATTGCTGAAATGATACCTGAAAATGTGGAAGCGACTTTGGAATTAGGTATCAGGCAGAGTTGGAAAAGTTTGAAGGGCTCAAAAGCTGGCAGAAAAATGTGAGAAAATTTGGAACCTCCTAGAGGCTTGTTGAATGGCTTTGACAAAAATACTGATAGTGATGTCAAAAATAAGGTCCATGCTGATGTGGTCTCAGATGGAGATGAGGAACTTGCTAGGGACTGGAGTAAAGGGAATTCTTGGTCTGTTTTAGCAAAGAGACTGGTGGCATTTTGCCCCTGCCCTAGAGACTTGTGAACCTTTACATTTGAAAGAGATGATTTAGGGCATCTGGTGGAAAAAGTTTCTAAGCAGCAAAGCATTCAAAAGGTGACTTCGGTGCTGTTAAAAGCATTCCGTTTTAAATGATTCAAAGCATACAAGTTCAGAAAATTTGTAGCCTGACAATGCAGTAGAAAGGAAAAACCTATTTTTTTGAGGAGAAATTCAAGCTGGCTGCAGAAATTTGCATAAGTAACAAGGAGCTGAATGTTAATCCCCAAGACAATGGAGAAAATGTCTCCAGGGCACATCATAGGTCCTCATGGCAGCCCCTTCCATCACAGACTTGGAAGCCTAGGAGGGAAAAAATGGTTTTGTGGACTGGGCCCAGTGTCCCTATGCTGTGTGCAGTCTAGAGATTTGGTGCCCTGTGTCCCAGCTGCTCCAGCCATAGCTAAAAGGGGCCAAGGTACAGCTTGGCACACGGTTTTAGAGGGTGCAAGCCCCAACGCTTGGCAGCTTCCATATGGTGTTGAGCCTGCAGGTACATAGAAGTCAAGAATTGACGTTTGGGAACCTACACCTAGATTGCAGAAGATGTATAGAAATACCTGGATGCCCAGGTAAATGTTTCCTCCAGAGGCAGGGGGGCCCTCATGGAGAACCTCTGCTAGGGCAGTGCAGAATGGAAATGTCAGGTGGGACCCCCCAGACAGAGTCCCTTCTGGGGCACTACCTAATGAAGCTGTGAGAAGAGGGCCACTGTCCTCCAGACCCAGAATGGTACATCCACAGACAGCTTGCACCATGCACCTAGGAACCTCAGACACTCAATGGCAGCCTGTGAAAGCAGCCAGGAGAGGGGCTATACCCCTGCAAAGCCACAGGGGCAGAGCTTCCCAAGACTATGAGAACATACCTCTTGCATCAGCATGACCTGGATGTGAGACATGGAGTGAAAGATCATTTTGGAGCTTTAGAATTTGACTGCCTTGCTGGATTTAGGACTTGCATGGGCCCTGTAACCCCTTTGTTTTGGCCAATTTCTCCCATTTGGAATGGCTATATTTACCCAATACCTGTATCCCTGTTGTATCTAGGAAGTAACCAGCTTGCTTTTGATTTTACAGGCTCATAGGCAGAAGGGACTTGCCTTGTCTCAGATGAGACTTTGGACTGAGGACTTAGGGTCAATGTTGAAATGAGTTAAGACTTTAGACTTTGGGGGACTGCTGGGAAGGCATAATTGGTTTTGAAATGTGAGGGCATGAGATTTAGAGGGGCCAGAGGCAGAATGATATGGTTTGGCTCTTTGTCCCCACCCACATCTCATCTTGAATTGTACTCCTATAACTTCCATGTGTTGTGGGAGGTACCTGGTGGCAGATGAATTGAACATGGGGGCGCTTTCCCCCATACTGTTCTTGTGGTAGTGAATAAGTCTCATGAGACCTGATGGTTTTATCATGGGTTTCTGCTTTTGCATCTTCCTCATTTTTCTCTTGCCACTACCATGTAAGGAGAGCCTTTCACCTCCTACCAGGATTCTGAGGCCTGCCCAGCCATGTGGAACTATAAGTCCAATTAAACCTCTTTTTCTTCCCAGTCCCAGATATGTTTTATCAGCAGCATGAAAACAGACTAATACATCATGCACGTTCAAAACCTAACAGGGCAGATATTAAATCTTAAAGCTCCAAAACAATCTTCTTTGAACCCCTGTCTCACATCCAAGCCACAATGATGCAAGGAGTGGGCTTCTAAGGCCTTGAGCAGCTCTGCTTCTGTGACTCTGCAGGTTACAGCCCCTGCAGCTGCTTTCCCTGACTGGTGTTGAGTGTCTGCTGCTTTTCCAGGTTTATGGTGCAAGCTGTCATTGGATCTGCCCTACTGCAGCCCGAAGGACAGTGGCCGCCTTCTCATAGTTCCACTGGGCAGTGGTGGACTCTGTGTGGGGATTCCAATCCCACATTTCCCCTCAACACTGCCTTAATAGAGGTTCTCCATGAGGGCTCCACCCTTGCAGCAAATTTCTACCTGGATACACAGCTGTTTACATACATCCTCTGAAATCTCAGCATAGGTTCCCAAAGCTCAACTCATCTTCTGTGCACCTGCAGGTCCAACATCACATGGAAGCAACAAAGGCATGAGACTTGCACCCTTTGAGTCAATGACCCAAGCTGTATCTTGGCCCCTTTTAGCCACAGCTCGATCTGGAGCAGCTGGGATGCAGGGTGACATGTCCTGAGGATAGACAGAGCAGCAGGCGCCTGGACCTGGCCCACAAAACCATTTTTTCCTTCTAGGCCTCCAAACCTGAAATGGAAGGGGCTGCTGCAAAGGTCTTTGAAATGACCTGCAGGCATTTTTCCCAGTTGTCTTGGCTATTAACATTCAGATCTTCTTTGCTTGTGCAAATTTTTGAAGCTTTGAATTCTTCCCCAGAACATTTCTATTTGTTTGTTTGTTTCGTTGTTCGTTTGTTTGTTTCTACCATGTTTCTGGGTTACATGTTTGCTGAGCTTTTATGCTCTGCTTCCCTTTTACACAGACGTTCTTCTTTCAAGTAATTTGTTTATACAAATGAGTGTTGGCTTTTAGAAGCAGCCAGGTCACTTATTGAACACTTTGCTTCTTAAAAGTTTATTCTGGGGGGCGGAGAAGATGGTCGAATAGGAACAGCTCCAGTCTCCATCTCCCAGCACGAGCGACACAGAAGACCAGTGATTTCTGCATTTTCAACTGAGGTACTGGGGTCATCTCACTCGGGAGTGCCAGACAATCCGTGCGGGTCAGCTGCTGCAGCCTGACCAGCGAGAGCTGAAGCAGGGCAAGGCATCGCCTCACCTGGGAAGCACGAGGGGGAAGGGAGTCCCTTTTCCTAGCCAGGGGACCTGAGACACACAACACCTGGAAAATCCGGTAACTCCCACCCCAATACTGCGCTATAACACCGGCACACCGGAGAATATATCCCACACCTGGCGGGGAGGGTCCCACGCCCACGGAGCCTCCCTCCTTGCTAACACAGCAGTCTGCGGAAATCTAACCGCAAGGCAGCAGCGAGGCTGACGGAGGGGCGTCCGCCATCGCTGAGGCTTAAGTAGGTAAATAAAGCCGCTGGGAAGCT
>NW_022313024.1:0-3434 GCF_002776525.5 Piliocolobus tephrosceles | reverse complement strand
AGCACTTACTTCATCATCTTGTACTTTAATGTTACAGAGATGACTTCTTTCCTTACACCTCATGAAGCAGCCTCTGCTAGCTTCTAAGTTTCTTCTTCAGCTTTCTCACCTCTGAACTTTTATAGAAGTGAAGAGAATTAGAGTCTTGTTCTGAATTAGGCTTTGGCTTAAGGGGATGTTGTGGCTGCTTTGACCTTTATATCCAGTTCCCTGAGACTTTCTCCATAACAGCAATAAGGAATCGCCACAATGTCTTCCACAATGGTTGAACTAATTTACACTCCTACTAACAGTGTAAACACTTTTTGTCCACAGCCTTGCCAGCATCTGGGATGTTTTGAATTTTTAATAATATCTATTCTGACTGGTATGAGATGGCATCTCATTTTGATTTTGATTTACATTTCTGTAATGAGTGATGTGGAATGCTTTTTCACATGCTAGCTGACTGCATATATGTAATAAAAGATGTGTGTCATCTTTGAGAGGTGTATGTTCATGGCCTTTTGCCCATATTTTAATGGGGTTGTTTGGTTTTGTTTGTTAATTTGTTTCTAATAGATTCTGGATATCAGACTTTTGTTTGATGTATAGTTTGTGATTTTTTTCTTCCCATTCTGTAGGTTGTCTGTTTATTCTAATGATATATTTTGCTGTGCAGAAGCTCTTTAATTAGGTCTCATTTATCAATTGTTGTTTTTGTTGTAATTGCTTTGGAGACTTTATCATGAAATATTTTTCAGGGTCCCATGTGCACAATAGTATTTTCTAAGTTTTCCTCTAGGGTTTTTTACAGTTTTTAGTTTTGCATTTAAGTCTTTAACCTATTCTAAGTTGATTTTTGTATGTAGTGAAAGAAAGGGGTCCAGTTTGAATTTTCTGCATATATTTGGCTAGCCAGTCATCCCAGCACCATGTATTGAATATGAAGTCATTTTCCCATTGCTTGATTTTGTTGACTTTGTCAAAGATCAGAGGATTGTAAGTGTGCAGCGTTATTTCTGGGTTCCCTAACCTGTTTCATTGGTCTATGTGTCTGTTTTTGTACCAGTACCATGCTGTTTGGGTTATTGTGGTCTTGTAGCATAGTTTGAAGTTGAGTAGCTTGATGATTCTGTTGTCCTCTGTGCTTAGTGTTAATTTGGCTATTTTGGCTCTTTTTTGGTTTCATGTGATTTATTTCTGTATTTCATTTTTTTGAGATGGTGTCTTGCACTGTCACACAGACCACAGGCTGTAGTCCAGTGACACAATGAGGCTCAAGCAATCCTCCCACTTCAGACTCTGAAGCAGAAAGGTGCAAGCTACCACACTCAACTATTTTTTTTTTTTTATTTTGTAGATAATGAGTTTCACCATGCTGCCAAGGCTACTCCCAAACTCCTGAGCTGAAGCTATCCTCTTACTTTGGCTTCCCAAAGTGTTGGAATTACAGGTGTGAACCACCACGCCTAGCATTATATGAATTTTAGAACCTTTTTTTTTTTTTCTAATTCTATGAAAAATGTCATTGGTCATTTGATAGGAATAGTATTAAATCTGTAAACGGTTTTCAGCACTACGGCCAAATTCCAGTAGAATGTGGTTGTGAATCAGTCTGATCCAGAGTTTTTTCTTCTTGATAGGCTTTTTTTTTTTTTTGACTGATTTAATTTTGGAACTCATTATTGGCTCATTCAGGGATTCAGTTTATTCCTGCTTGCATCTTGGGAGGGTGTATGTTTCCAGGAATATATCCATTTCTTCAAGGTTTTCTAGTTTGTGTGCATAGAATTGTTCGTAATAGCGTCTGAGGGTTTTTATATTTATGTAGAGTTGGTGGTAATGTCCCTTTTGTCATCTATGACTGTGTTTCTTTGGATTTTTTTTCTTTATTAGTCTCACTAGCAGTCTATCAATCTTTATTTTTAAGAACCAACTTGGACAGGCGTGATAGGTCATGCATGTCATTGGCTGGGCACAGTGGCTCATTCCTTTAATCCTAGCACTTTGGGAGGCCGAGGCGGGTGGATCACCTGAGGTCAGGAGTTTGCGACCAGCCTGGCCAACGTGGTGACACCTTGTCTCTACTAAAAATAGAAAAAAATTAGCGGGGCGTGGTGGTGGGCACCTGTAATCCCAGCTACTCAGGAGGCTGAGGCAGGAGAATCGCTTGAACTTGGGAGAGAGAGGTTGTGGTGAGCCAAGATTGCTCCATTGTACTCCAGTCTGGGCAACAAGAGCGAAACTCTCTCTCTCAAAAAAAAAGAACCAACTCTTGGTTTCATTGATCTTTGTGTGACTTTTCATTTCTTAATTTTGTTGAGTTCAGTCCTGATTTTGGCTATTTCTTTTCTTCCACTAGCTTTGGGGTTGGTTTGCTCTTTTTTTCCCCCAGGTTTCCTAGATATAATGTTAGATTGCTAATTTGAGATCTTTCTAACTTTTTGATGTGGACTTTTAGTGCCATAAACTTTCCTGTTAACACTGCTTTAGCTGTGTTCCAGAGATTCTGCTATGTTGCATCTTTCTTTTCATTAGTTCAATTCTTTTTTAATTTCTGTCTTAATTTCATTGTGTACCCTAAAGTCATTCAGGAGAAACACATTTAATTTCTATGTAATTGTATGATTCTGAGAGATCTTCTTGGTATTGATTTGTTTTTACTGCTCTGTGATCTGAGAGTGTGGTTGGTATGATTTCAGTTCTTTTGAATTTGTTGAGAATTGCCTTACGGCCAAGCAGGTTGTTGATTTTAGAGTATGTGCCACGTATAGAAGAGAATACCAACTTGTGGTTGATGGGTGGAGTGCTCTGTAGACGTCTGTTAGGATCACTTGGTCAAGTGTTGAGTTTAGGTTCCAGATTTTCTTCTTTCTCTTCCTCAGTGATCTGTCGAATAATGTCCATGGGGTGTTGAGGGCTCCCACTATTGTGTGGTTATCTAAGCCTGTTCACAGGTTTCTAAGAACTTGTTTTATGAATCTATGTGCCGCTGTGTTGGTTACATATATATTTACGATAGTTAAGACTTCTTATTGAATAAAACCTGTTATCATTAGGTAATGTCCTTCTTTGTGCTTTCTGATCATTGTTGTTTTAAAATTGATTTGTAAGAAATAAGGAGAGCAGCTTCTGATCTTTTTTGTTTTCTACTGGCTTGATAGAGAAAATAACTCTTTCACTGTAAAAATGGTACATGTTCATTACATGACCTTTATAACATGCAGGAGCAAAAAGAAGAAACAAATCAACCTGCATTTCATTACCAACTACACATACCTATAAATTCAATATGTAATTTTTTTCTGTGCAGATAGAATATGAAATTAATTTTTATTTGAATTTCCCTTGAGTTAAACAAAATTTTCCATTATATAGCAACTATAAATTCCATGAAAGTGGTCTTCAACATTCTGCAGTTCCCACACAGCCACAATAGTAATAGTTTTCAA
>NW_022313023.1:0-11313 GCF_002776525.5 Piliocolobus tephrosceles | reverse complement strand
TTTATTTCAGCATGATTTATAATCCTTTGGGTATATCCCCAGTAATGGGATGGCTGGGTCAGATTGTATTTCTAGTTCTAGATCCTTGAGGAATCGCCACATTGTTTTCCACAATGGTTGAACTAGTTTACAGTCCCACCAACAGTGTAAAAGTGTTCCTATTTCTCCACATCCTCTCCAGCACCTGTTGTTTCCTGACTTTTTAATGATCACCATTCTAACTGGTGTGAGATGGGATCTCATTGTGGTTTTGATCTGCATTTCTCTGATGGCTAGTGATGATGAGCATTTTTTCATGTGTCTGTTGGCTGCATAAATGTCTTCTTATGAAAAGTGTCTATTCATATCCTTTGCCCACTTTTTGATGCAGTTGTCTGATTTTTTCTTGTAAATTTGTTTGAGTTCTTTGTAGGTTCTGGATATTAACCCTTTGTCAGATGAGTAGATTGCAAAAATTTTCTCCCATTCTGTAGGTGGTCTGTTCACTCTGATGGTAGTTTCCTTTGCTGTGCAGAATCTTTTTAGTTTAATGAGATCCCATTTGTCAATGTTGGCTTTTGTTTCCATTGCTTTAGGTGTTTTAGACATGAAGTCCTTGCCCATGCCTATGTCCTGAACAGTATTGCCTAGGTTTTCTTCTAGAATTTTTATGGTTTTAGGTGTAACATTTAAGTCTCTAATCCATCTTGAATTAATTTTTGTGTAAGGTGTAAAGAAGGGATCCAGTTTCAGCTTTCTACTTATGACTAGCCAGTTTTCCCAGCACCATTTATTAAATAGGGAATCCTTTCCCCATTTCTTGTTTCTGTCAGGTTTGTCAAAGATCAGATGCTTGTAGATGTGTGTATTATTTCTGAGGGCTCTGTTCTGTTCCATTGGTCTATATCTCTGTTTTGGTACCAGTACCATGCTGTTTTGGTTACTGTAGGCTTGTAGCATAGTTTGAAGTCAGGTAGCATGATGCCTCCAGCTTTGTTCTTTTGGGTTAGGACTGTCTTGGCAATGCGGGCTCCTTTTTAGTTCCATATGAACTGTAAGGTAGTTTTTTCCAATTCCGTGTAGAAAGTCATTGATAGCTTAATGGCGATGGCAATGAATGTATAAATTACCTTGGACAGTATGGCCATTTTCACGATATTGATTCTTCCTATCCATGAGCATGGAATGTTATTCCATTTTTTTTTTATGTCCTCTTTTATTTCATTGAGCAGTGATTTGTAGTTCTTCTTGAAGAGGTCCTTCACCTCCCTTGTAAGTTGGATTTCTAGGTATTTAGTTCTCTTTGTTGCAATTGTGAATGGGAGTTCACTCATGATTTGGCTCTCTGTCTGTTATTGGTGTATAAGAATGCTAGCGACTTTTGCACATTAATTTTGTATCCTGAGACTTGCTGAAATTGCTTATCAGCTTAAGGAGATTGGGGGCTGAGACAGTAGGGTTTTCTAAATAGACTAATAAAGAAGAAAAGAGAGAAGAATCAAATACACACAATAAAAAATGATAAAGGGGATATCACCACCGACCCCATAGAAATACAAACTACCATAAGAGAATACTATAAACACCTCTATGCAAATAAACTAGAAAACTGAGAAGAAATGGATAAATTCCTGGACACATACACTCTCCCAAGACTAAACAAGGAAGAAGTTGAATCCCTGAATAGACCAATAACAGGCTCTGAAATTGAGGCAATAATTAATAGCTTACCCACCAAAAAAGTCCAGGACCAGACGGATTCACAGCCGAATTCTACCAGAGGTATAAGGCGGAGCTGGTTCCATTCCTTCTGAAACTATTCCAATCAATAGAAAAAGAGGGAATCCTCCCTAACTCATTTTATGAGACCAACATCATACTGATACCAAAGCCTGGCAGAGACACAACAATAAAAGAGAATTTTAGACCAATATCCCTCAAGAACATCAATGCAAAAATCCTCAATAAAATACTGGCAAACCAGATCCAGCAGCACATCAAAAAGCTTATCCACCATGATCAAGTGGACTTCATCCGTGGGATGCAAGGCTGGTTCAACATGTGCAAATTGATAAATGTAATCCAGCATATACACAGAACCAAAGATAAAAACCACATGATTATCCCAATAGATGCAGAAAAGGCCTTTGACAAATTTCAACAGCCCTTCTTGCTAAAAATTCTCAATAAATTTGGTATTGATGGAACATATCTCAAAATAATAAGAGCTATTTATGAAAAACCCACAGCCAATATCGTACTGAATGGGCAGAACTGGAAGCATTTCCCTTGAAAACTGACAAAAGACAGGGATGCCCTCTCTCACCACTCCTACCTTTATGTATTTTTTTGTACTGATAGTGTTTGATTCCTTTCTCTTTCTCAGTTGATTATATGTTTTACCAGTGGGTTTTTCTTTTCTTTTTCTTTTTCTTTTTTTTTTTTTTTGAGGCGGAGTCTCGCTCTGTCGCCCAGACCGGAGTGCAGTGGCCGGATCTCAGCTCACTGCAAGCTCCGTCTCCCGGGTTTACGCCATTCTCCTGCCTCAGCCTCCCGAGTAGCTGGGAATACAGACGCCCGCCACCGCGCCCGGCTAGTTTTTTGTATTTTTTAGTAGAGACGGGGTTTCACCATGTTAGCCAGGATGGTCTCGATCTCCTGACCTCATGATCCGCCCATCTCGGCCTCCCAAAGTGCTGGGATTACAGGCCTGAGCCACCGCGCCCGGCCCCTATTTTCTTTTTTTTTTTTTTATATTAGGTATCATCCTTTTATTCCACATACAGAACTTCTTTAAGCATTTCTTTTAAAGTCATTCTAGTGGTTATGATTTCCTTCAGGTTTTGCTTTTCTGGGAAAGATTTTATTTCTCCTTCATTTCTGAAGGTTGGCTTTGGTAGGTATCGTATTCTTGGCTGGCAGTTTTTATTCTTTCAGCACTTTGAATATATCCTGTGCTCTCCTGGCCTATAAGGTCCTGCTGAGAAATTCACTGTTAGTATCATGGAGACTACCTTATATGTGACTTGACCCTATTACTATTTTTAGAATTCTGTCTTTGATTTTTGACTACGTGTCTTCTAGAAAACCTTTCTGAGTTGAATCTATTTGGGGTTTCCTTGAGTTTCCCATATCTGAATGTCTCTATCTCTTCCAAGACTTGGAGAGTATCAACGATTATTTCATTAAATGGGTTTTCTATGCTTTTCCCTATCTCTTCTTCTGGAACTCCCCAAAATAGAGTATTTGGATGCTTTATAATGTTCCACATGTCATGTAGGCTTTCTTCATTTTTTTTATTTTTGTCTTACTGGTTTATTTTAGAAGACGTGTTGCCACATTTAGAATTGTTTTCTTCTGCTTTATTTAGATGATTGTGGAAGCTTTCAACTGTATTTTTTTATTTTATGGTTTGAATTATTCACTTCTCAAATTTCTGTTTTGTTCTTTTTGGTGATATCTGTTTTTGTTGAATTTCTTATTGAAATAAAAAAATTGTTTCTGATTTATTTGTATTGTTTATCTGTGTTCTCTTGTATCTCAGTGAGTTACAAAAAATATTATTTCAAATTATTTCTTAGGTAGTTTATAGTTTCTTTTCTTTATTTCTTTATTTTTTTATTATTATACTTTAAGTTCTAGGGTACATGTGCATAACTTGCAGGTTTGTTACGTATGTATACTTGTGCCATGTTGGTGTGCTGCACCCATCAACTCATCAACACCCATCAATTCGTCATTTATATCAGGTATAACTCCCAACGCAATCCCTCCTTCCTCCCCCCTCCCCATGATAGGCCCCGGTGTGTGATGTTCTCCTTCCCGAGTCCAAGTGATCTCATTGTTCAGTTCCCACCTATGAGTGAGAACATGCAGTGTTTCGTTTTCTGTTCTTGTGATAGTTTGCTAAGAATGATGGTTTACAGTTGCATCCATGTCCCTACAAAGGATGCAAACTCATCCTTTTTTATGGCTGCGTAGTATTCCATGGTGTATATGTGCCACATTTTCTTAATCCAGTCTGTCATTCATGGACATTTGGGTTGATTCCAAGTCTTTGCTATTGTGAATAGTGCCGCAATAAACATACATGTACATGTGTCTTTATAGCAGCATGATTTATAATCCTTTGGGTATATACCCAGTAGTGGGATGGCTGGGTCATATGGTACATCTAGTTCTAGATCCTTGAGGAATTGCCATACTGTTTTCCATAATGGTTGAACTAGTTTACAATCCCACCAACAGTGTAAAAGTGTTCCTATTTCTCCACATCCTCTCTAGCACCTGTTGTTTCCTGACTTTTTAATGATTGCCATTCTAACTGGTGTGAGATGGTATCTCATTGTGGTTTTGATTTGCATTTCTCCGATGGCGAGTGATGATGAGCATTTTTTCATGTGTCTGTTGACTGTATGAATGTCTTCTTTTGAGAAATGTCTGTTCATATCCTTTGCCCACTTTTTGATGGGGTTGTTTGTTTTTTTCTTGTAAATTTGTTTGAGTTCTTTGTAGGTTCTGGATATTAACCCTTTGTCAGATGAGTAGATTGCAAAAATTTTCTCCCATTCTATAGGTTGCCTGTTCACTCTGATGGTAGTTTCTTTTGCTGTGCAGAAACTTTTTAGTTTAAAGAGATCCCATTTGTCAATTTTGGCTTTTGCTGCCGTTGCTTTTGGTGTTTTAGACATGAAGTCCTTGCCCATGCCTATGTCCTGAATGGTACTACCTAGGTTTTCTTCTAGGGTTTTTATGGTATCATGTCTAACATTTAAGTTTCTAATCCATCTTGAATTAATTTTCGTATAAGGAGTAAGGAAAGGATCCAGTTTCAGCTTTCTACTTATGGCTAGCCAATTTTCCCAGCACCATTTATTAAATAGGGGATCCTTTCCCCATTTCTTGTTTCTCTCACGTTTGTCAAAGATCAGATGGCTGTAGATGTGTGGTATTATTTCTGAGGACTCTGTTCTGTTCCATTGGTCTATATCTCTGTTTTGGTACCAGTACCATGCTGTTTTGGTTACTGTAGCCTTGTAGTATAGTTTGAAGTCAGGTAGCGTGATGCCTCCAGCTTTGTTCTTTTGACTTAGGATTGTCTTGGCAATGCGGGCTCTTTTTTGGTTCCATATGAACTTTAAAGCAGTTTTTTCCAATTCAGTGAAGAAACTCATTGGTAGCTTGATGGGGATGGCATTGAATCTATAAATGACCTTGGACAGTATGGCCATTTTCATGATATTGATTGTTCCTATCCATGAGCATGGTATGTTCTTCCGTTTGTTTGTGTCCTCTTTTATTTCACGAGCAGTGGTTTGTAGTTCTCCTTGAAGAGGTCCTTCACATCACTTGTAAGTTGGATTCCTAGGTATTTTATTCTCTTTGAAGCAATTGTGAATGGAAGTTCATTCCTGATTTGGCTCTCTGTTTGTCTGTTACTGGTATATAAGAATGCTTGTGATTTTTGCACATAATTTTGTATCCTGAGACTTTGCTGAAGTTGCTTATCAGCTTAAGGAGATTTTGGGCTGAGACAATGGGGTTTTCTAAATATATAATCATGTCATCTGCAAACAGGGACAATTTGACTTCTTCAAGACTATTGGCACTGAGAGGGGCTGGGGGTTCCAACAGAGATCATTAATTTATAGTGTCTTTTCTTTAAAGGCAAGCATACAGAGGGCTCCTGGAATATATCAGTAAACAAATCTTTACATTTGGGTAGTACAAGTATCTAGTAACAACTTACTGAAAACTTATTTTGCATAATTCATTACTTAACATTCTACATAAAAACTTGTAAGTACTCTAAAGGTAATGTCTAAGGAGGTTAAAGCCACAAAACATATCAAACCATTTCAAATAAAGCAGAAGTTACAACTACGGGGGTAATTTTTGAGGCTTGTTGAACCTGTAAAAATATCTTATTAACCTTTCAAAACAAGGATAAAATATGTAGAACTATAGGGGTATTTTTGAGCTCTTTCCCAACTCTTAAATTCTGGTGTTCTAGAATTTTATAAATAGGCTATGTTTAAAGACCAGCACAGCACAGACAAATATGTTGCTAAGAGCAAAGAATTAAGCCATGGGGCTGAAGAAAAGAAAACTCAAATAAACATCATCCTGATGTCCTCAAACCAAACACTTGGTGGATATAAACTCAAATGAGTACTAACAATCTAAATTTCGTGATCTTTCCACAATCTTATAGAATAGAATCTAAACTTTGTAATCTCTCAATTGATTATTGCTTGTGATCCTTGAGGTTATTTTAACAAATATCAATCAGGTACAGAACATAAAAAGTTTCTTATTTTTTTTTCTTTATTTCTTTTTTCTTTTTTTCTTTTTTTTAGTTCTGATTTCCTTCTTTTTGATGCTCTTGACTCAGGGAGTCACTGGAGGATGCCTCACTGTTCTCACTGCCATTGGTGCTTTCCAGAGGATTATGACCGAGTGTGCTTCCTCCCTATTACCTAAAAGTTGCCAAAACAGTTCCACAAATAAGTGTAAGGTATCTGGCCACATTTTATCATTTAATCCTTAATGGTTACTCCTGCTTATGCACACACACACACAAACACACACAACCAAGGTTTTATCAGTGGAAACAATTTCTTTATCTTAGATCTCTAACCCTCAGTTTATAAGAATTTGAAACCATTTCAAGAGACTTCGCAAGAAACTAAGGCCGTTCTATTGACTAGCTTCTCCATGAACCAAATCCCTATTAACGTCTTCATCCTTTTCTCTAAAGTGAAAGCCTTCACTAAAATCTCTTTTTAAAAATTCCCACTATTTTATTTGAACATTAGTATTGGTACAACTGGTAGGCCATACTCTCATAGTAACCAACCATGTGTTGTTACTGACAACTAATTGTTGGGTGTCAACTTATTAGACAAGACTATTTCAGTTGCAAGCAACATAAAAACAATTTAAGGCCGGGTGGGTGTGGTGGCTCATGCCTGTAATCCCAGTACTCTGGGAGGACGAGGCGGGCGGATCATGAGTTCAGGAGATCGAGACCATCTTGGTTAACATGATGAAACCCGGTCTCTACTAAAAAATACAAAAAATTAGCCTGGTGTAGTGGTGGGCGCCTATAGTCCCAGCTACTCGGGAAGCTGAGGCCGGAAAATGGCATGAACCCAGGAGGTGGAGCTTACAGTGAGCTGAGATCGTGCCACTGAACTCCAGGCTGGGCGACAGAGCAAGACTCCATCTCAAAACAAATAAACAACAACAACAAAAAAAAAAAAACAAAAAAACATAAATAAATGATTTAATCAGACTTCAGGGGAAAATAAAGGCTGGCTAATAACAATGTGCAGAGATCCAAGCAAAGTCACTGGGATATAGTTCGTCTCTTTACGGATTGGATTTTTTATATTCTATCTTGACTTTCTTCTCTAACAGCATTTCTCAACATTATGAGACTCATCTCAAGGCTTCTGTCAACTAGTTTAGCAACCCTGGTGAGGATAGAAATGATCTTTCCTAATAGCTCCAGCAAAGGCCTGAAACTGAGTGCTATTGGCCTTTTTGAGTTACAAGACCATCCATGGTTCATACGTCAATTGTTGTATTCAAAGAAATAATATGCCCTGAATGAGTAGGCTTGATTCTCCTTAAATCGTGTATAGTTGAAATTAGCTATACGCAAACCACATGAACTGAGTGAAGAGAAAGAAGGCATTCCACATTAGAAAACTGAGGTGCAGGCCGGGGTGGTAGCTCACACCTGTAATCCCAGCAATTTGGGAGGCCGAGGTGGGTGGATCACCTGAGGTCAGGAGTTCAAGACTAGCCTGATCAACGTGGTGAAACCCTGTCTCTACTAAAAATACAAAAATTAGCAAGGTGTGGTGGTGCAGGCCTATAATCCCAGCAACTTGGGAGGCTGAGGCATGAGAATTGCTTGAACCCAGGAGGTGGTGGTTGTGGTGAGTCAAGATTGTGCCATTGCATTCCAACCTGGGCAACGAGAGCAAAACTCGGTCTCAAAAAAAAAAAAAAAAAACAAAAAAAGGAAAAGAAAAAAGAAAGAAAAAAAGAAAACTGAGGTGCACATAATAAAAAAAATGAAAGAAATGGTAATGGACAATAGGCAACTATGTTCACCAGTGTTGATAAAACTCCTATTTTAGTATCTTCACCTTTTATTTACCAATCAATAAATTGTATTGTTTACAGATGAGGAAGGAAAAGGAAAAAAATAGAAAAGAAAAAAATTAAAGTTCAAATTCCTGCTTACAAGATGTTCTCAATTCATATCTCTGTGGCCAAGATTGTACCCTGTCCTTTAGACTGCCTTTGAAAAGACACACACATAATTTCAATAAACATGTTTTCACCTCTCCCAGCATTTGGCCTTTGCAGCTTTATAACATCAGTGTAAATATTATAGGAATTGAAATGACCGTTTGCACAGGGAAGAAAACCTGGTATTGTGTGCTGGTGGAATATCAATTCTAGAGACAAACAGAATATAACGTCAGCATGTTACCTTAATGCCT
The DNA here is from genome assembly GCF_002776525.5 of Piliocolobus tephrosceles. Classification (NCBI taxonomy): domain Eukaryota; kingdom Metazoa; phylum Chordata; class Mammalia; order Primates; family Cercopithecidae; genus Piliocolobus; species Piliocolobus tephrosceles. The sequence continues at coordinate 2,812 of NW_022313023.1, read as the reverse complement.
CAGCAAATATCACACTTTCTGAAGAACATCATAAACAGATATCTCTTCCACATTAGAAACCCTCTTCCAGGTTAAGAAGTGTGAGAACATTTCCCATGGTATCTTCATTACGCATAGTAGAAACCTGTTAAGAAATGTGTCTTTTTTTTTTTTAATTTTTATTTTTAGGGGAATGAGCACAGAGCTTCCATGCCTTTCATGGTTGCACCCTCCTCCAGAAACCTTCAATTGTCCAGCTCTCCGGAAGCTCTGAGAAACAATTTTTTTGTAAGTTTACAGAATATAACATCTTGGTAAGAGTTGAAGATTTATTTCTCTTCTTCATTGACATCTTTGTTTACTGTTAAGTATAAGATACAGAGGAAGGAAGTATAGGCTTGTGAGGACAATCCAAACACTAGTCCCAGATCTGCTGAGGTCTACATGTGTAACTGCTACAAGAAACTCTAACAGTCAGTATTTCAGTCTCTTCATATTAACAGATAGTAATAACTCACCTTTTTATAACATGGTTCTTATAAGAATGAAATATTGCTATGACCACCCATTGAAAAATTATAAAGTCTTTTATAAAGGGAAGGTAGCACTTTATTGCTCTTGCTATTATTTTATCATCTACAATTTTACCATATGTTTCTATATGTGATAACATAAAACTCTTTCCTCCAATCTTAACAGTCATAAATTCCATTTCATAGCCTCTAAATGGATGCTGGTAACCCCTAAATCTATCTCTTCATTCCGAAACTCTCTCATTATAGTTAAATGCATATAGTCAACTACTAACTTAACATATCCACTGAGATATCTGATGGGGGACTTTCATACTCAACATGTTCAAAGCAAAATTTGATGCTGTTCCTCTAATCTTTTCTCTACTCCCATCATCTCCCTTGTAATAAATTGAACTGAAAATCACCAGTTGCTCAGGTCAAAAATCTGTCATTCTTCAGTAATTATTTCTCTTCACCTTATATATCTTATTCATCAGCAAGATCTCAAACTATATCTACAGCATAATATCTTTTCACCACCTTCACTAAACCACTCTAGGAAAGCCTTCCTTCTTCCACATTTACCCTCCTGGTAGGCTACATCTAAGAAAAGCAGGTTCACGTGGTTCATTTTGCATTGCTATATTTTGCAGCATGTGTTACTGTTTCCAAACCAGCTATTTTGACAGCTGGGCCAGGAATTAGATATTTCTTTCTTTTTTCTTTTTCTTTTTTCTTTTTTTTCTGTGAGACAGAGCATCATTCAGCTGCCCAGGCTGGAGTGCAGTGGTGCAAACTTGGCTCACTTCAACCTCCACCTCCCCAGGTTTGAGAGATTATCCTGCCTCAGCCTCTCAGTAGTTGGGACCACAGGTGCACAGCACCACGCCTGGCTCATTTTTATGTTTTTAGTAGAGATGGTTGGCCATCATCACCATGTTGGCCAGGCTGGTCTCCATCTTATGACCTTGTCATCCATCCACCTCAGCCTCCCAAACTGCTGGCATTATAGGACTGAGTCACCGCGCCCGACCAAGAGATTTCTTCAACAAAGGTTCTGCTCAGTAAATGTACTCTATGTTTGATAATGACACATTACACTAAAACAATTAGGACTGCTGCTTAGGGAGTTTTACTGTGAAAGGGAGTCAGGAATATTGACGACAGAATCCAAGCAAGTCCACTGGAAAGGCAATGAAATAAGAATATTGAGTGGGAGAATGAAGTGTGTATGCTTGTGTGTATATGTGTGTGTATGTGGTGTGCATGTATTATATCAGTATGTGTGACATTAAAAGAGAGACAGAAACATAGTTTAGCCATTGCATCCTTGGGAAAGAGAACTGCTAGGATAGTCTTGTAAACTGAGAGTCTCTAATTTAAGAATCTTTGTTACACAACTTTTGAAAGTGTTTGCTCTTTGTCTTTTGTGTTTCTTAAACCATCTTTAACTGAGGTAACCTAAAAGAGTCCATGTTCTTTGTAGCTTGAAAGAAAATGATCAAAAATAGCTATTTCAGTTGGTTTTGGAGTAACAGATCTTTAGAGAAGCTTGGAGGTTATGGAAATAGCAATCGTGCAAATGTGGAGGGGATAGCAAGTGGTAGCCTATGATTTGTCTGTGAAGCTGATGATCTCTTCCATAAAAGATGTCCCTGCCAAAGCAAAATTTTGACTACAGTTTTGGAATTCTTTCAATGTGTTAAGTAACGTAGGCACAGTAGAAATAAAAGTTTGCTTCTCACATCTCTAAATTACTACATAAGGAAAAATACAAAAAAAGAAGAAAAATACTTGTGTTATATAAAATTATTTTATATTTTCTTCTTCTAACTGGTGCTCTAAGCTAGCTTTAAACTAGCACTTAAGACATGCATAGCACAATTAAAACAACCCAAAACACTGAAGTCTAAAGGTGATAAAATTTCCTGGTCAAGATCATGGTCAAGGTCTCTAATAGTGAGGGTCAGGCACTTAGAAATTTGAATGAGATTACTCAGGAAGAATTGAAAGTGTATGAGAAGTTGGAGAATCCCATCAGCTCTGAATATGTCACTACAACTAGAGCAAATCAGAATGCCTCATGAGCCTGGGAACAATGTCAATAAACCAGATTAACAAACAAAGAGATTTAGCAAGAATTGTATATAATCTTTTAAAGCAAGCCATTAAACAATTAGGTAAATATAAACTTTAATGGTTCCTGATGTAAAAGCTTAGCAAATAGGTCAATATTACTTTGAGATGATTGATTGCTTGCTTGGTGGAAACGCATGGGGAAATAACAGACTGTTCAGTGTGTTCATGTGAACAGCTCT
>NW_022313022.1:0-8792 GCF_002776525.5 Piliocolobus tephrosceles | reverse complement strand
CGCCTCCCAGGTTCATGCCATTCTCCTGCCTCAGCCTCCGGAGTTGGTGGGACTACAGGCGCCCGCCACGTCGCCCGGCTAGTTTTTTTGTATTTTTTAGTAGAGACGGGGTTTCACCGTGTTAGCCAGGATGGTCTCGATCTCCTGACCTCGTGATCCACCCGTCTCGGCCTCCCAAAGTGCTGGGATTACAGGCTTGAGCCACTGCGCCCGGCCAGAAGCCATAATTCAATTAAGATGGTTTACCATACCTTCACTTCCCTATCCAAAATTGTGAGAAAATCAAACTATATCTTTTTCCAGCTATCTACTACTGGCAAATGGATTGAAATTTGATTTATTGGAAAAGAAGCTGCAGTATGTAATTGTCTAAAACTTATAACATTATAACTTCTTGAATTTTAGAAGAGAAATAATTTGTATTAATAAGGCTTTTCTGTGGGAGCAGCTTACTTAAGTTAGGTTGTGTAGTTTCACTAGTTGCTTCTGAAAGCCAGATACATATTGATGGATAGGACCACTTGTTTTATTCTATGTTTTCCTCATCAGTACAGTTTTCTAATTTCTGATGTCTATCATGTGGCAAACACAATACAGTCACAAGACTCCCACAGTCAATTGTGATAATCAGGGCATAATATTGTAGGGAAAATCTGTGAGTGGGAACAAATCCTGATTCCCGAGTTCTCTTATTGGGATGGAGAGCCTGTGGAAACGACTGGCTGTTCTTTGGTTAGGGAGATGCCAAATGAAGCACAGTACAGATGGGTAAGGTGGTCTTGGAGAACAGGACTGCTTGAGAGATGCTGGCTACACGGAGTTTCCTTGAGTTGCACAGCAGTCAGATCAAACCAGGGGAAAGGCCTGAGATGAAAGAAAAATTGTTACTTTTTTATGTCTGTTCAGTATATCTGATTTGGCTGTTAAACACATCTTTTAAAGAAAGTTTTCCTCATGACCTTTTCATAAACTAGAAATTCAGCTAGAACTAGTCAATGCGTAGATTTAAGTGTACTTAATGGTGATTTCTCACACTTATGTACATTTCTCTAAGTGCGTTTGGAGAGGAATTCATAATTACAGAATTATTATAATATTGACATTGACACCCTTTGCAGAACATTTTTCTTGAATTTAGAAAGAACATACATAAGAAGATCGTGGACATTAAGCAAGGAAGAAGTCTTACTGCTTTTAAGATAGCCTCTTTAGCTATATAGATTAAAAAGTAGGCTGGGTGCAGTGGCTCATGCCTGTAATCCTAGCACTTTGGGAGGCCAAGGCAAGTGGGCTGCTTGAGCTCAGGTGTTTGAGACCAGCCTGGGCAACAGGACGAAACCCCATCTCTACCAAAAATACAAAAATCCCCTCGTGCTTCCATCAGAGGGAGAGGAAAAGGAACCATTTTGAAATATGCCAGAGCATTCTGTTCTTAGCAAGGTCTGCCCTTGAGAGAAACTATTTAACCAGAGCCAAACCTTCTGGGGTTTTATCTGAGCCTGACTGACCTGGGGGAGGAGAAATAGCCAGTTCCAATCAGGTCTGCCCTTCCACGTGGAAGGAGCAGTGGGCTCCTCAACTCCAGCCCACTTTAGCCATCCTGTTCCACTGAAGAAGGAGAAAAAACCTGAGAAACACTTGTGAAGTTCACAGTCCAGAGCACAGGCTCACTCAAAGACAGACCTACTTATAGGACTATAGAACACTTCCCCTCCTCAACTCCTGACTACATTATTAAAGGCCTATTTACAGGCTGAGTGCGATGGCTCACGCCTGTAATCCCAGCATTCTGGGAGGCCGAGGCAGGCAGATCACAGTGTCAGGGGTTTGAGACCAGCCTGGCCAACATGGTGAAACCCCATCTCTACTAAAAATACAAAAATTAGCTGGGTGTGGTGGTGGGCACATGTAATCCCGGCTACTCAGGAGGCTGAGGCAGGAGAATCGTTTGAACTAGGGAGGCGGAGGTTGCAGTGAGCTGAGATCGTGCTATTGCACTCCAGCCTGGGTGACAGGGCAAGACTCTGTCTCAAAAAAAAAAGGGGGGGGGGCCTATTTAGAGCAGTTCTTTATACCTGGTACATCGTGTCTGACTATCAAGAAAAAGTTAACAGGCATACTAAAGGCAAAAAACAAACAAAAAACCACCAAAACCCACACTTTGAAAAGCCAGAACAAGCATCAGAACCACATATAGGAGGAATATTGGAATAATCAGACTGGGAATTTAAAATAACTAAGAGACCAGGCGAGGTGACTCAATCCTGTAATCCCAGCAATCTGGGAGGCTGAGGCGGGAGGATTGCTTGAGCCCAGGAATTCAAGCTTGGGCGAAAAAGTGAGACCCCAGTCTCTACAAATAATAAAAAACCTAGCCAGGCATAAACTGTCCATTGATGACTGATTGGAATACAAAAGATAAGAGGGGAAGAAGAATCTAGGATTATTTCTAGGGTTCTGATTTGAACAACTTGGTGAAGCAGCATATAATTAGGTAAGAAACATTAGAAGAGCAGGTATGTTTTTGGACATGGTGAGTTTGAGTGGAGATGGTGAATACACTGTTACCTAGGCATAGCATTGACATTTAGGCTAGAGATGGTCAGTGTAAAGATGGCAACCTAAGTCCCCAAAGTGGAAAAGATCACCAGGAACAAAGTATAGAATGAAAAGAAGTATAGCATGAAAAGAAAAAGGCCTAGGATAGAGCCCTGAAAACACCCGGATTGAAGGGTGAGGCAGAGGAGGAGCTAGCAAAGGAGGGGCCGGGGAGTCAGGAAGAAAATGAGAACGGGAGGGATCATGTCAGCCTAGAGAAGAGACTGCTTCAAGAAGGATGGCATGTTCAATAATTAAGGAAGAAAAAGAGTTTAAAGCATCCAGTGGATCTAGTGACATGGAAGTCACTAGTAATAAGAGCAATAATCTTTCCATATTAGATTATCAAAGATCAAAAATATTTATTTGATAGTTATCAAATAGAGAAGTGGCACCCTCCTATGCTGTTGGTAGAAATGTAAACAAGTACCACATTTTTTACGAGCAATTTGGGAACACCTATCAAATATAAAATATGTATAACCTTTGACCCAGAGATTCTTTCACATATGCCACCAAAATACTGGTCCAAGTGCGCAAAGTACAGGAATGTTCAAAGCAGGCCGGGCGCAGTGGCTTACGCCTATAATCCCAGCACTTTGGTAGGCCAAGGCGGGTGGATCACTTGAGGTCAAGAGTTGGAGACCAGCCTGGCCAACATGGCGAAACCCTGTCTCTGCTAAAAATACAAAAATCAGGCCGGGCGCGGTGGCTCAAGCCTGTAATCCCAGCACTTTGGGAGGCCGAGATGGGCGGATCACGAGGTCAGGAGATCGAGACCATCCTGGCTAACATGGTGAAACTCCGTCTCTACTAAAAAATACAAAAAATTAGCCGGGTGAGGTGGCGGTCGCCTGTAGTCCCAGCTACTCGGGAGGCTGAGGCAGGAGAATGGCCTAAACCCGGGAGGCGGAGCTTGCAGTGAGCTGAGATCCGGCCACTGCACTCCAGCCCGGGCGACAGAGCGAGACTCTGTCTCAAAAAAAAAAAAAAAAAAAATACAAAAATTAGCGAGGCGTGATGGCACACTCCTGTAATCCCAACTACTCAGGAGGCTGAGGCACTTGAATCACTTAAACCCGGAAGGCAGAGGTTGCAGTGAGCCGAGATTGCGCCACTGCACTCCAGCCTGGGTGACAGAGCAAGACTGTCTCAAAAAAAAAAAATGTAAAAGTAGCCCATAATGCAAAATTGGGGATAGGAGGAGGAACTACATCTCTATCAAGTGAAACAGGGTGAATAAATTTAATGAAATAAATGTGTCTGGTGGACACCTAGGTAGCTGCTCATAAATGAAGTAGCTATGATTGTACTAACATAGAATGGTAGCTGTGATACAGTAAGTACAAAAGCAGAATACATAGTTCCCACGTGTCTAACACTGTATATATAGGAATAGATATGCATATACATTATAACAATATAAATCTTTGTAAATGCATAGATAAAAATATAAAAACTGCGGCCGGGCGCGGTGGCTCAAGCCTGTAATCCCAGCACTTTGGGAGGCCGAGACGGGCAGATCACGAGGTCAGGAGATCGAGACCATCCTGGCTAACACGGTGAAACCCCGTCTCTACTAAAAATACAAAAAACTAGCTGGGCGAGGTGGCGGGCGCCTGTAGTCCCAGCTACTCCGGAGGCTGAGGCAGGAGAATGGCGTAAACCCGGGAGGCGGAGCTTGCAGTGAGCTGAGATCTGGCCACTGCACTCCAGCTCGGGCGACAGAGCAAAACTCCGTCTCAAAAAAAAAAAAAAAAAAAAAAAAAAAAAAAAAATATAAAAACTGTTAGAGGTGAAATCTATGAAACAGGATTTGGAAGGCAAAGGACGACATTTACTTTTCCACTCTTTGAAATTCTTTACAGAAAGGTATGATTTTTATCAGTGTTTAAAGAGAACATGAAAGGATAAAAGAAAAAAGCATTAACTAAGCAGAGTCTGGGAGAAATGAGAATGGCCAGTTGTCTGATGCCCTTACCTTTCCCGAGACAAGTTCTTGCCATAGGCTTTGCTGACAAAATCTGTTAATTGAAACTTTGGGCAAGATGATATGTCTTTCCCACAGTCTTCAAAGTGCACGGAGAGAAAGAGTTCACTCAGAAGCTGCAGCACTTGGGAGTGGGCCATGTTTCTTGCTGTGCATATGTTTAGGGCCGCATAAAACACTCCCTCCAACCACTTGATCTTGAGGATTATTCCCCCTACACATCAGTGAGAAGGTAAATACCAGTTAGCACCACCAAAAATGAGTTGCAGAGAACCTAGAATAAACCCCCGACAGTGAATAGCCACCTTTTTAAATAGCCACCTTTTTTCCAAGACAGGTTGGTAATATGAACCACAAGATAAACAAGCCCTACTTGTGCCCTTTATAACATATCGTGTGTTGACCATCCCAAAGGCGGACAGATATGACTAACGTAGACATTGCTAATGGCAAAAAGTGTCTCTAGAATAGTCGTTGCTAATAAGGAGAAGGAACTGGGGAAAACTGCAAGATTAAAACAGGGAAAAGCCATTTTAGTCCAACATTACATCCTCCTATTGAAATAAGCTATCTCCTCTTTTGGTTTTTAGTTTGTCCTTAAGAAGTCCAAATGATCAGGCTTCTCAGCTCTTCCTAAGTAGTTCTCCTGCAGTACCTTGTCAAGCCTTACACACACACACACACAAACACACACACACACAGAGAGAGAGAGAGAGAGAGAGAGAGAGAGATTTAATAAGATAGCAATGGGCCAAAAGGAAAGTAATTTTCAAAAGAATGCCAGAAATATGTTGAGCCATGACCAGCAGGACTGTAGGGACAGGTAGCTTGAAGAATCGTAGGATCTTGGAGAGCAGCTATGACTTTCTTATTGGCCCCCCAGATGCTGACAGAATCTTCACCATACTGATACTGAGGCCGCAAGATATTGGTGTGGTTCAACAGTAGTTTCAACCTGGAAGTAAAGCCAAGACAAGGAGTGCAATGCCAGGACTGGAATAAATGACCACATAACCCACTGTGTTTACATCCAACCCATAAACAGACTCCCCCACACAGCTCAGAGATAAATGCGGGTCTGGGTCTGTGCTGAGAACACTAATTAATTGGACCGTTCATCCACCTAATGGATGTGCTGGATGGATGGATGGAGCCACCATGTGCTGCCCAGACTTTTTTTTTTAGGAAGAAAAAAAAAATCTCAGAGAAGCCTTTTACTCCAATGTACTGCAGGATAACCATGTGTCAGATAATGTACAAATCCTTACTTATTGAATGTTATGTGCCAGGCACTGGGCTAGAAACTAAGTGTGCAGAAATAATACTTGACATATACTTTCAGTAGCTTTTCATGTTATTGACTGATGATTTCTCTTCTCATTGATGCACAAGGAGAATACTTCAGTGTTCAAGTAATGGGAATAAATGTTTTATTGCCATTGTAAATCTTTGTACAGCAACAACAATGGTTTGTGGGTACTATTTGTGGGTAAGCAGGGAAGTTACAAAAAAGATTGGCTAACTATGTTCTTCTACAGATAAAGTTGCTTCCCCCTTTTTACTAGAAATGACCAGCTCTAAGAGGTACAGGCTACAGTGGAGGTGGGAGGCAGAAGTCAGAAACAGGGAGACAGAACAGTTGTGCCAGTTCCGTTCTCACCCTAACAAGATACCTGGGTAGTGGGACGGCAGCTACAAAGCTGTACACAATGCTGGTCTTCTCAAGGCTGGTGTGAATTTCTACGCAGATATTAGGCAGCTGAGATGGCAAGCAGCAGAGGAATATCACGTCGGCCCAACTCACCAGATCAGCATTATGGTAAAAGCATTTGATTCCCAGCTTCTGGAGCTCACCTGGAAGGGAAAAAGGAAGACAGAAAGAGCACAGTACTAAGGAGTTTGACCTGAACATCAACTATGGGGAGAGGGTGATCATTATTTTAGCTCAGTAAATCAACCCAAGTCTTGTTGCTCCATAAATCAGAAGATATTCCTTCCTATAGGCCTTCTAAAAGCCATGCAGCAATGCCCTAACTCCAGTACTAAAGCAGCAATAGTAGCTGAGACTACAGGCACATGCCACCACGCCCAGTTAATTTTTGTATTTTTAGTAGAGCCGGGGTTTCACTATGTTGGCCAGGCTAGTCTCGAACTCCCATCCTCAGATGACCCGCCCATCTCGGCTGCCCAAAGTGCCAGGATTACAGGTGTGAGCCACCACACCTGGCCTACAATTCATCTTTATCTTACTTTTAGATCAAGTGCTAGAATTTTTCCGATTTTTTTTTTTTTTGAGACGGAGTCTCACTCTGTCCCCTGGGCTGGAGTGCAGTGGCGCGATCTTGGCTCACTGCAAGCTCCGCCTCCTGGGTTCAGGCCATTCTCCTGCCTCAGCCTCCTGAGTAGCTGGGACTACAGGCGCCCGCCACCGCGCCCGGCTAATTTTTTGTATTTTTAATAGAGACGGGGTTTCACCATGGTCTCGATCTCCTGACCTTGTGATCCGCCCGCCTCGGCCTCCCAAAGTGCTGGGATTACAGGCATGAGCCACCGCGCCCGGCCCCGGATTTTTTTTTTTTTTTTAAGACAGGGTCTTGCTCTGTCACCTGTGGTGTGATTATGGCTTACTATAGCCTCAACTTCCTGAGCTCAAAGGATCCTCCCACCTCAGCCTCCCAAGTAGCTGGGACCACTGGTGAGTGTGACCATGCCCAGCTAATTTTTTTATTTTGTGTAGAGACAAGGTCTCACTATGTTGCCTAGGCTGGCCTCAAACCCCAGGACTCAAATGATCCTCCCACCTCCGTCTCCCAAGTTCTGGGATTACAGGCATGAGCCACCATGTGCTGCCCAGACTTTTTTTTTTAGGAAGAAAAAAAAAAAATCTCAGAGAAGCCTTTTACTCCAATGTACTGCAGGATAACCATGTGTCAGAAAAAGTACAAAGTACTTTACAATGTCTAAGGTGTAACCCCCATAAGGACCTTATGAAGCAGAAATGAGTAGCAGTCTCATTTTACAGATGAGGAGACTGAGGATTCAAGAAATCATATGACTTTTCCAAAGGTACAGAGCTGCTGACTTGAGGTGGTGGAAAAGACTAGGAGAGTGGAAGGTATAAATCAGAGGCTGAGAGGAGTTTGCAAATATTTAACAGTTTCTGTAAAGCACAAACAAATTAATTTTATTAGGATATTTATAAAGGAAGAAAGACTCACAACTCATGTAGTTGCATACAAACACTCACTGGCAGTTCATTGTGTTTTTTTTTGTTTTTGTTTTTGTTTTTAGGCTAGAGACAGGATCTCAGGCTGGTTTCCAACTTCTGGCTTCAAGTGATCCCCCTGCCTTAGTCTCCCAAAGTGCTGGGATTATGGGCATGAGGCAATATGGATTTTCAAAAGTATAAACCTAAAGTGTACACTCATATCTGGTGATATGTCATAAATGTCATTGGAAAACAGAATATAACAGACATTGGCAAGTGACTTCTTATGTTAGCCACTGAGAGTACATGGCAAATGTAATGCTGAGGTTATCTAGATACTGATAAACCTGGAAGAAAGACAGATGATTGGGTTTGGCTCTCTGCCCCCACCCAAATTTCATCTTGGAATTGTAATCCCCATGTGTCGAGGGAGGGACCTGGTGTGAGGTGATTGGATCATGGAGGCAGTTTCCCCCATGCCGTTCTCATAATAGGGAGGGAGTTCTCACGAGAGCTAATGGTTTAAACATGGCAGTTTCCCCTGTGTGCTCTCTCCTCCCACCTTGTGAAGAAGGTACTTGCTTCTCCTTCACCTTCCACCATGATTGTAAGTTTCCTGAGGCCTCCACAGCCATGCAGAACTGTGAGTCAATTAAACCTCTTTTATTTATAAATTACCCAGTCTCAGACAGTATCTTTATAGCAGTGTGAAAACAGACTAATACAACAGGACAAAGTTTACAAAACAGGCATATCTATCATTCTCTCATGTGTTGTTCTCATTCTTTTCATGTGCATAGAAGCTGATGTTTAGCATTTTGAATTCTTGTTTCCTTACACAACACACACTGACATTTTACAACTATAATTTTATTCTAATAAATACATTGCTTTGCAAAGAATATGTGTACTTTGTTGAAATATCACATATATTAGTCCTATTGATGGGATAAATATACCTTGAGTGGTAAGATTTTTTTTTTTTTTTTTTTTTTT
>NW_022313021.1:0-4764 GCF_002776525.5 Piliocolobus tephrosceles | reverse complement strand
GAGTTAACATCATTCTCCTGACTCAGCCTCCTGAGTAGCTGGGACTACAGGCACCCACCACCACGCCCGGCTAATTGTATTTTTTAGTAGAGACAGGGTTTCACCAGGTTAGCCAGGATGATCGAGATCTCCTGACCTCGTGATCCGCCCACCTCGGCCTCCCAGAGTGCTGGGATTACAGGCCTGAGCCACCACACCCGGCCTATTTATTTTATTTTTTAAAATAATGCCTGCTGTTAAATAACACTTAGGGGGGCCTATATATTTAAAATTTTCTGTGATAATTATCAGTCACAATTTGTAATCGTAACAGGGAATGATTAAGGTAAGTGGCAAAAAGTGTTTATTTCTGGTCTCTATGAGTGACAAGTGGTAAAATTTTCTTAAGGAACTTTGTAGTCGAGAAATAGCAGTCCTTGCTCTTCTCATAAAAGCTTATATAAAGGTTTATCGTATCTCCTTCAAAATTTTAAGAGAATGTGATATTATAACATGTTTCACTCAGACAAGAAACTGGTATAATCTAGTATCCTTGAGCTAAATTCAGAATATAGTTTCCACTTTTCAAAGTTAATATTTTATTACCTCTTTTCCTTTTCATAAACAAAACAGTAAAAACATTTTCACCCCGATGTGATTTGGATGCTTTGTTCCTCCAAATATCATGTTGAAATGTAATCACCAATGTTGGAGGTGGGGCCTGGTTGAAGATGTTAGGATCATGGGGGTGGATCTTTCATGAATGGCTTGGTGCCATCTTCATGGTAGTGAGGGAGATTTTCCTCTGAGTTTACAGGACATCTGGTCATTTAAAAGAGTCTGGGAACTTTTTGCTGTCTCTCTTGCTTCTGCTCGGGGCTTGTGATGTGCTGGATCCCTCTTTGCCTTCTGCCATGATTAAGCTTCCTGAGGTCCTCACCAGAAGTGGATGCTGCCACCACGCAGCACATGCCATTACAATGCCAGAGTGAAGAAGCCTTGGCAGCTTCCACCTAGATGCTAGAGAATGTATAGGAAGTCTGGGTGACCAATCACAAGCTGGAGCCCCACACAGAGTTCCAGCCAGTCTACTTCCCAGTGGAACTGTGGGAACAGGACGACTGCCTTCCAGATCCCCACATGGTACAGCCACCAGCATCTTGAAACTGAGGCAGGAAATTAAAGAAAAGTAAAATTAAAAAGAAAGAAAAAGAAGTTTTCCTTTTTTAGGCTGACTTGTCCCAGAGGTAGCAACAGGCACAGCCAAGAACCAGGAAACGTCTTGATAATATTATCTGATGTGCTCTGGAGACTCTCCGAGCACTCCCTCAACACAGGAAGAAGAAAAAAAAAAAATTCCTTTGTTTTATGGAATGAGTTTGTAGATTCCTGTTTTCTGTAACTAGTGACTTCGAGTATTCTGTTCTATCTAAGAAGGTCATGAGTGGGCCTGGACTACAGCTGCCTGGGCACCATAGTGAAGATTTCTCTCTTTTGGAATGGGAATATTTACCCAATGACTGTGCTACTCTTGTATTTTAGAAATAAATAACTTATTTTTGATCTTATATGCTCACAAGTGGACGGAACTTGTCTTGAGTCTCAAATGAGACTGGACTTTATGAGTTGATGCTAGAATGAGGCTAGACATTTTGTGACTATTGAAAAAGGATAATTTTATTTTGCAATGTGAAAAGAACATGACATTTGAGGAGCCAGGGATGGAATGATATGGATTTTATGTTACTTTCCTCAAAATCTCTTGTTAAAATGTAATCACCAGTGTTGGTGGTGGGGCCTGGTGGGAGCTTCAGGATTATGGGTGTGGATCCCTCACAAATGGCTTGGTGGCATCCTCATGGTAATGACAGAGTTCTCACTCTGAGTTCACATGAGACCTGGTGTTTGTTTAAAAGAGTCTAAGACATGCCCCCTTTTGCTTCTGCTCTTGCCGTGTTACACACTGGCTCTTTTTTTTTCATCTTCTACCCTGATAGTAAGCTTCTTGAGGCCCTCACCAGAAGTAGATGCCAGCATGATGCTTCCTGTACAGCCTGTAGAACCATGAGTCAATTAAACCAGTTTTCTTTATAAATTATCCTGCCCCAGGTAGTCCTTTATAGCAATACAAAATGGATTAACACAGGCCACATTTAAGACAATTTCTCAGTTTTTCTTAGCCTTAGCTAACCTAAATACTATCAACCAAAATGTAACAAGGGCAGATCTCAATAGACTTAGAGATTTATTTTGCCAAGGTTGAGTATACACATGGAAAAAAGAAACACAAGTTACAGTAGGAACTATGTCCTGTACTTTTCCAAAGAAGATTTGGAGAACTTTAGTATTTACTGGGGAAAAGAGGAAGTGAGATGGAAAGAAAAAAGGAACAAGAAGAAAGAGAGGGGGCAGCCAATGGTGCGAACGGTTACTTTCTCCTGAGGTTCTAATGCTCCATGAATCTACATTTTGCCTGTGAAAAGAAAGGAGCAGGGGAAAAGTCAATCACGCATTTGTCTCCCACTCAGTAAATCTACATTTTACACATGATAAACTAAGCATGTAAAATTATAGTGATCTGTTTGAGAGTAAAAGGAAGGCAATTTTTGCATGACCAAGTTCCCAAGCTTAACTTTTTCTTTTGGCATAGTGAGCTTGGGGTCCCAGTACTGTATTTTTCTTTCATAATACAAAATAAATCTATGAAAGCACGTTAAGATACAGTTGATATTATCATCGAAATGAGATATTATACACAGATGTCATAAGGCTACCTCTTGTTTTTATCCTTTATTCAGCCACTAAAAATCTCCTTGCACACTGTGGAAAGAAAAAAATAGACTTCATGTTAAAAGCTAAAACTTAGTATATTTTATTCTTTCCATAGAATTGATTGGAAGACTGGCCTCATACCCCATTTGCAGTGAAGGACTGAACCTGGCTTAGAGGTAAGCCCTCGATAACTACAAACAGGTGGTTGGCAGTCTCAGTAGCAGACACTTAATCCACACTTTCTATAGTTAAAGACAGATATTTTTCCAGCATAGGCATTTCCTAATGCCTATGCTGAGGTTCAAAGGAATGCCAAGTAAATATCACTAATATCAGTGAACATGTTCTGTGCGCCTTTCATGATTGTATAAACTTTGATCACCATTGCTTCATCTTTCATGCTCACAGACTGAGTGATCCTTTTGCCATTCCACACGTGGCCCTTCCTCTCTCTCTTCAATAATTCAACTTTATTAGTCTCCAGACTTTCTTCTTCATATGTATATATGAGATATTATTTATTTATTTATTTCTCAGAGACAGGGTCTCATTCTGTCTGCCTGGCTGGAATGCAGTGGCATGACCATAGTTCACTGCAGCCTGGACTCCTGATCTCAAGCAATCCTCCTACCTCAGCCTCCAGAACAATAGCTGAGACTACAGACGTGTGCCACCATGCATGGCAAAGTTTTCCATTTTTTGTAGAGACAGGGTCTCCCTATGTTGCCCTAAGCTTGTCTCAAACTTCTGGCCTGAAGTGATTCTCCCACCTTGTCCTCTCAATGTGCTGGGATTCCAGGCCAGAGCCACCATGACTACCAGACTTTCTTCATCTTCATTCTCCTTTGAGGAAGATAAAAAACATCTGTACCTCATTTTCCAAATGTGGAGGCTCCATTGTTTAGACCAAAGGCAAAACAATGATTTCTGTATTCCGGAAAGCTTTCTTTCTGATCCCAGCATTCTCCAGGCTCCAAATGCTCATTGAACAATTGTATTCACGGATTGATGCAGTGCTTCTTCAATTCTAATGTGCATGTGCACTGCCTGGGGATTTGGTTAAAATACAGGGGCTAATTCAGTAGGTCCAGTGGGACCCAGCATTCTGCATTTTTAGGAAGTTCCTGGGTGATGCTGCTGGTGTATACACCACACTCTCAGTAGTGATACATTACTGCAATAATTGTTAGAACCTTTCTCTGTGTCAGAAGAAAATGTTCTGAGAAGAGCGTATTCTTTCTATTCCATCCATGTCTCCCAAAGCATGAATTCCTACTTTTTCACGTTGGCATAAATTTATTTATTTTTCTAAGAAAAAAAACCACACACCCACACAAGATGTCACCGCAATTTATTTATGTACATTTAACATTAATAAAATTTGGAAGAGTTTAATGTTGGCTGAACATATTTAAATGTATTTATTACATATTTCTTGTGATAACCTGAAACTTGTCATCAAGGCATGTACACTGTATTAGGCTGTTCTTGTACTGCTATAAAGGAATACCTGAGAGTGGGTAATTTATAAGAAAAAAATGTTTAATTGGCTTATCTTTCTGCAGGCTACACAGGAAGCATGGCCCAGGCATCTGGTCAGCTTCTGGGGCATCCTCAGGGAGCCTTTACTTTTGGTGCATGGCAAAGCTGGAGCAGGCACGTCACATGGTAAAAGCAGGAGCAACAGAGAAGAGAAGATGTTACCCTTTACAACAACCAGATCTCTCAAGAACTCACTTACTATTGTGAAGACAGCAACAAGCGGTAAGAGATCCACCCCCATGGCCCAAACACCTCCCACCAGGCTCCACCTCCAGTATTGGAGGTCACAGTTCAACATGAGATTTGTAGTGAGGTCATATATTCAAACCATATCAGACATACATAAAAGGAAATTGGCAAATAACTGGGATGATACCTAATAGGGGTGACCCAAGCTAAAGACAAAGCTATCTGATGCGATAAATTTTTTCAAAATGATACAAATGGGGACCAACAAATTCAACTATCTCT
>NW_022313020.1:0-6532 GCF_002776525.5 Piliocolobus tephrosceles | reverse complement strand
TTACGATGGGTTTGTTGGGATGTAAACCAACTGTAAATCGAAGATCATCTGTATTTAAACAGCTTTGGTTTCACCTCCACCTTTTCCTCCCACTCCTGAATCTCTCTATTTGAATTTCTCTTCCTTTCTGCTAAACATTTAAGCGGGTCTCACAGTCTTCTACACACTGGGTCTCCAATGCCTGGGTGTCCCCTCCTTTCCCTATGACCTATGCAGGTGTCCCTGCTCCTGCTGTAACTAAACATCTCAGTGTCCAAGTCTGAGGCCAGTGTGACCTCTCCCTGCCTCCCCTTCATGCCGTGCCTGGGGCCGCTTGCAGGGTGGACAGATCCCTCCTTCACTACATCACTTTGCTACAGATCAAATGCCATCTGAGCTGGATCTGTCTGTTTCCATCTCCCTTGCTGCGCCCTCTGCGATGTGCATGTGCAGTTTATTCATTTAAGGGCCTGCACTATCATCTTCCATTGATGTTTTTGAAGCCCAAGGGTGAGCATGACGGTGGGCTGGAGGGAGGGTGAGGCTGGGCATAGCCCCTGAGATGGGAGATACAGGCTCTGCAATCACTTTTGAGAACTGCTTAAATACCCTAAACAAAGTACGCTCAGCCCAGCTGAGGGTCGTCTCCCCTCACCTTACCCTTGGCCTTGAGCTCATGCTCAAACAGACAGCAGAAGGCCACCGACTGTCCCCAGCACTACCCAGACAGGGACAGCTTCCACCTGCAAGGGTGATCTTCATCTCCTCCTGGGTCTTGTTCTGGGACCTGGAAACTGGCGATTCTCCAATTCTTGAGAATTTTTTTCCCACCCTCCTCCTTTCTGCAATATTATTGCCCCTTGAGGATGGGGTGGGGATTTGGAGCCATGCCAAAAATGTCCAACGGGCACTGCAATCTCTTGCTGTGGATGAAACCAGCTGATGGTCTTCTCGTGGCTGCTGGCTGTTGAACATACTTTTTTTTTTAATTACTTTTTAAAAATTGACACATAATGATTGTACATATTCATGAGGTACACAGGGATGGTTCAATACCTACAAGGTTCAGTGATCCTGCCAGGGTAATTAGCATATCCACCATGTCAAATACGTATCATTTCTTTCTTTTAGGAACATACGACATCCTCCTTCCAGCTATTTGAAACTATAGATTACTGTTGGCTACAGTCATCCTACAGGGCTGTAGAATATGACAACAGATTCCTCTTGTCTAGCTGTAATTTTGTATCCTTTAACAAATCTCTCCCTATCTTCTCCTTCCACCACCTTTCCTAGTCTCTAGTACATTCTATTCTACTTTTTACTTCTTTTTTTTTTTTTTTTCTTTTTTGAGACAGAGTCTCGTTCTGCTGCCCAGGCTGGAGTGCAGCAGCATGATCTCAGCTCACTGCAGCCTCGACCTCCCAGGTTCAAGCGATCCTCCCACGTCAGCCTTGCGAGTAGCTGGGACCACCGGCAAGTGCCACACACTCAGCTAATTGTTGTATTTTTTTGTAGAGACAGGGTTTTGCTATGTTGCTCAGGCTGGTCTCAAACTCCTGATCTCAAGCAATCATCCTGTCTCAGCCTCCCAAAGTGCAAGGATTACAGGAGTGAGCCACTATGCCTGGCCTTACTTTTTACTTCGTGAGATTAAATTTTTTTAGCTTCCACAGATGAGTGAGAACATGTGGTGTTTAACTCTCTGTTTCCGGCTTATTTCACCTACCATAATGTCCTCTATTTCCATCCATGTTGCCGCAAATGATGAATTTCCTTCTTTTTGATGGCTGAATAGTATTCCATGGTATATCTATACACAGCATTTTCTTTATCCATTCATCCTTTGACAAACACTTGGGTTGAATCTGTATCTTGCCTGTTGTGAATAAACTGCAAAAACATGGACGGGGGGCAGATGTCCCTTCAATATACTAATTTCCTTTCCTTTGGATAAATGCCCAGTAGTGTGATGGCTGGATCATGTGGTAGTTCTATTTGTAGTTTTCTGAGGAACCTTCATACTCTTGTCCATCCTGGCTGTGTTTATTTTTAATCCCCATCCACAGTGGAGAAGAGTTCCCCTTTCTCCACATCTTCACCGGCATTGGTTATTTTTTGTCTTTTTGATAACAGACACCACTTAACTGGGGTGAAATGAATGTGCTTTTGTGTCTTTGCTCATCTCCTTGGACATCAAGGCAGGATGATCCTCAATTCTGTCATCATGAGTCTCTCCACGAGCTTTCCTCAGAAGCCCCAATCCCTCCACGGGAAAGACTCTCCTTGGTTTGGCTTGACTGGCTCTGATTGAAATGTGGCTCACGGACGGACAAACATGAAGCTACGTATCTATTCTTTAAGTTGCCACCTCATCGACAATTATGAATCCCTAGCAAAAGTAGAAGTGACTTATGTCAAGAAAAATCCACGGCAACAATTCCATCGAGACTAATATGAATTGAACATGATGGGCACTGTTTTAGAGAAACCAAAGTGCTAAGTGCTCTCACTCTGGAAATGGTTCTGTTTTTGCAGAGACTGGCATGGCTACAACTTGGGCTGGAGCTGGGACTGGAGCGTCCTGACTGTTTTCACTTTTGGAGTCTCTGGAAAACCACTGTTTGCCCTGGGAAGCTTGTTTTCAGGGGCTGTGACAACCCATGGAAATCCCTCAAGGGGCTGAAGGGTAGAGAATACACACTTGCTTCTGAAAGAGGGTGGCTGCCCTTACGAATGAGGCAGTGCCCACCGTGGTTCAGAATAAACTTTTAAGAATGCTTGTAATGGCCAGGTGTGGTGGCTCACCCCTGTAATCCCAGAACTTTGGGAGGCTGAGGCAGGTGGATCACTTGAAGCCAGGAGTTCAAGAACAGCCTGGCCAACATGGTGAAACCTGGTCTTTACTAGAAATACAAAAACTAGCCGGATGTGGTGGCCCATGCTTATCCATTTACTAAGGAAGCCGAGGCAGGAGAATTGCTTGGACTCGGGAGGTGGAGGTTGCAGTGAGCGGCTGAGATCGCGCCATTGCACTTCAGCCTGGGCGATGGAGTGAGACTCCATCTCAAAACAAACAAAAAGAAAAAAGAAAAAAAGAAGAATGCTTTTAAGATCATCTGCAAAAACACAATCCTTTAAAATGATCCTTATTCAGTGAAACCTCAGGCCACAGTTTTGCAAAACTACTAATGTACAAGATTCAGTGACAGAATAAGATTAAAATTACGTAACCAGAAATCAGAAAGATGGTTTGAAACCCGTTTTCTGGGGACTCAATAGAGTCTTGTGAAGAAAATAAATCTTGGAACCCCAATATCACTAAGCAGGGAAAAGTCCAGCGGGGAGCTGCTTAGGGCCTCTGCTCCCATTCTTTTCCGTCACCCCTCTGCTCACAGAGATGAATGCATATCTGATTGCCTCCTTTGGAAAGGCCAATCAGAAACTAAATAAAAAAATGCAGCCATTTGCCTCTATCTACTTATGACCTGGAAGCCACCTCCCCACTTTGAGTTGTCCCGCCTTTCCGGACTGAACCAATGTACTTCTTAAACATATTGATACCTCATGACTCTCTAAAAGGTATAAAACCAAGCTGTGCCCCGAGCACCTTGGGCACATGTCGTCAGGACCTCCTGAGGCTGTGTCACGGGTGTGTCCTTAACCTTGGCAAAATACACTTCCTAAATTTATTTTTACGAAGCATTCAATAATATTTCTTTTTTAGGCGAGGAGTTTGAGCATTCAATTATTTTCAACACACATCAACAGGGGATCGGAGTTCCCCTCCATTGGCATTAAGGTGCTGTAATGCACATAAAAGCATGAGCCTTGAATGCCACAGCAATCTCGGATACTCTTTGGCTTAGTCTAAACTTGGTTGCCTGCTAAACATTTAATGGAAATGCGATTTTTCCTTAGACATCCTGATACGAGCACGGGTCAGCACGACTGCAGCCGTTTTGCCCATCATGTAAGAGCTCAACCGATGGAATTCTTCCCATTCCGGCAGGAACAAGCAGAGGCCCTTGACTTTACTCACATGAGGCACGTCCTGCGGCCAGACCCAGGCTATGGCGTGCTCAGGGCACACCACAAGGAATGAAAAACCAGAAAAGCGAATTGTACACCTCCTCAGTCTTCACCATCTGAACCTACACATCTTTTCAATGTGTTTGGGTCAATGTGAAATCACCACTCCAACGTTATTAATGCATAAAGTTGCCAGAGCATAATTTACGCCATAGTACAGTGAAGCCTGTGGTGTGTTCCACAGCAATGTGTGCAAAATGCAAAGGTCACTCGTTTATAAGCAACAAGAAACAGCTCTCCCGGAGCTATCTGAAATACACAGACGAGAATCGCTTTCCTTCAGCCCAGTCCCCAGACCCTTCCCTAAGTATGACCTCAAAATCATTCTGTTGAGAAACGTGTTAGGATGAGTGGTAAAGATTTAAAACAAGAAATGTTTTTTGTTTTTTTTTTTTAATTTGAGACAGTGTCTACTCTGTCACCCAGGTCGGAGTGCACTGCTGAGATTATAGCCCACTACAGCCTCAATCTCCAAGGCTCAAGTGTTCCTCCTGCCTCAGCCCCCCAAGTAGCTGGAACTACAGGTGCACACATCCATGCCCAGCTAATTTTTTAACTTTTTTTGTAGAGATGAGGTCGCAGTGTGTTGCCAGCTGGTCTCGTACTCCAGGGCTCAAGCAGTCCTCCCACCTCAGCCTTCCAAAGTGTTAGGATTACAGGTGTGAGTCACCATGCCTGGCCCCAAGAAATCTTTAAACACAAGATATTATTCCAAAGTATTCGCCTAGAAATTGGAGCTGGAGAAATGATGGCCTCCATGATTTGTTTTGCAAGCAAGGTGGATTTTCATTTTTCTTTGATGGGGACAAAGTGCTGCAGACTCAGCCTCAATAGACACCACTGTGCAGGTCAACATTCATTTGAACACTGAACCCCAGCAGGAATTCATCTTCATGTGAACCACTGTTCAAGTCAGGGGTTCGGCTGAAACCGCTCAGGATGCACGGCCAGGCAGTTGGGTTGAAGGGGCACTGATGGAAGCCTCACTTTTTGAACCTGAACGAGCTCTGGCTCCCCCAGAATCTGTAAACTGCAGGAGAGTGAGCATCTGTCTCCATGTGGCATCAGTTTTTTGAAGCTGCTACATAAGAAATGGCCACAAACTGGGTGGTTTACACCAAAACAGACTGACCATCTGATAGTTCTGGGGGCCAGAAGTCCAGTGGATTAAAATCAAGGTGTCAGCAGGGTTGGTTCCTTCTTGGAGACCTGGAGGAGAATCCATTTCCTGCCTTCTCTGGCTTCTGGAGGCCACCATATTCCCTGGCTCGTGGCCTCCTCCTCCATCTTCAAAGCCAGCAGCCCAGCCTCTCCCAGCCCCTCTCTCTCTGGCCTCTGCTTCCAGCTTCACACTCCTTCTCTGACCTTCACACGTCTGCCTTCTTCTTTGAAGGGAGGTTTGTGATGACTAAGAGCCCACTCCCATAATCCCAGACCATACCTCCCCATCGCAAGGTCCCTCACTTCATCACAACTGCAAACTCCCTTTTGCCACACAAGGTGACATTCACAGATCCTGGGGATTGGGGCATAGACATCTTTCTGCAGGTGAGCTTGATTCGGCGTGCCATAATGCAAATAAATGCAGGAGCCTTGAATGCCACAGCAAACTAAAGACCAGCCTTTCCCTCCGTCTCCCCTCCCCAGAGAGCCAGGGAAGCCGGCCCTCTCTGCTCTCTCACTGCTTGCCAGCGTCTGACTCTCCACCGTACCTGTGCCGAATGCAGGTACTTACATCTTCTGAATGGCGTCCTTCAGGTAGGGACACGGTCTCATCCACTATCTGGGTCGGCTCCGGAAGGCCCTGAGCAGGCTGGTTAGAACCCAGTGGCGAATTTGCACACAGCACGCCGGCACTGGGTGTTGAATTTGCACACGGCTCTCCAACACCAGACACTGAATCTGCACACAGCGCCCCCACATCACTGAGGCAAAGCTGCACAAAAATAGACACATGGAGCGAGTCTTCCCTATGTCTCCTCAATTCACCCGCTGTCCTGGGGGGTGGGGTGGGGCCCTGTGTAGCCAGGGCTCCCAGCTCCCATCTGCAATCACTAAATAATTGTCCTAAATGTTTTCTTTCTCAGAACCATTTGACACTAAGCCTTAAAGTTCCCTCCTATGCACTCCAGTACTTTCTAATCCAGTACTTAGCAAAACGCCCAGCAGGAAATATGTGGCAAGTCAATGTTTGTGAAGTGAATACAAACAAACGCCCACTTGCTAGTGTCACTTGGTGAGAGATATTTTCAGCAGTCCTTAAAAAGTAGCCCCTAGCCCCACTCAAATAAAAAACCATACTAAAAATTAAAATAGGATTCTTTTCAATTTCCCAGGCAATGCATGTGCTGATAGCAGACTCTGTTATACCAGCAAATACTCTAGTTAAAAAAAAAAAAAAAAAAAAAAGGCCAGGCGTGGTGGTTCACGCCTATAATCCCAGCACTTTGGGAGGCTGAGG
>NW_022313018.1:0-9321 GCF_002776525.5 Piliocolobus tephrosceles | reverse complement strand
AACAAGAGCGAAACTCCATCTCAAAAAAAAAAAAAAAAAGAAAGAAAAAATAAGGAAATTCTAATAAATGCCACAATACAGATGAACCTTAAGACATTATGCTAAGTGAATTAAGCCAGTCACAAAGGACAAATGCTATATGATTCTATTTATATGAAGTATCCAGAGTTGTCAAATCCAAAAAGACAGAGAGTAGAATGGTGGTTGCTGGGGTGGGGGAAGGGAGGAATGGGGTGATAGT
This sequence comes from Piliocolobus tephrosceles, assembly GCF_002776525.5. Classification (NCBI taxonomy): domain Eukaryota; kingdom Metazoa; phylum Chordata; class Mammalia; order Primates; family Cercopithecidae; genus Piliocolobus; species Piliocolobus tephrosceles. Next base: position 9,080 of record NW_022313018.1, on the reverse strand, counting down.
GTTTGCTGCGTACAGAGCTTCAGCTGAGGAGATGAAAAGTGTTCCGGAAATGGATGGTGGTGATAGCTGTGCAACTATGTGAATGTACTTAATGCCACCGAACTATATACTTAAAAACCATTTTGCCTGGGTAAGAGCAATGTATAGGCCTGTTAGGTTTTTTTTGTTTAAGGTTTAATATCTTTGTTGTTGTTGTTGTTGCTGTTGTTGTTGTTGTTGAGACAGGGTCTGTCTCTGTTGCCCAGGCTGGAGTGCAGTGGTGCAACCTCAGCTAACTGCAACCTCCGCCTCCTGGGCTCAAGCCGTCCTCCCACCTCAGCCTCCCAAATAGCTGGGACGACAGGAATGTGCCACCACACCCAGCTAGTTTTTGTGCTTTTTGTAGAAACAGGGTCTTGCCATGTTACCTGGGCCGATCTTGAACACCTGAGCTCAAGTGATTCACCCGCCTCAGGCTCCTAAAGGGCTGGGATTACAGGCATGAGCCACCATGCCCAGCCTACACAGAGCCTACATTAGGTTATTATGACCATTCTAAAAGGAACACAGTATTTGCACAATTGCTTTTGTTTTTTCTGACCATTTTTCCTCCTTCTCACACAGTGTGCCTTGGAAGACAGCAAAGGCAAGGAAGAAATGTTCCCTGGACAGGAGAAAAGTAGAAAGAAAGTGGAACAACTTGCCGAGGGGCATCAGCTCCTAGGTGGCCTGGCACTGAACCCCAGGTTGCCTTTCAGATAAATCCAGGGTGGGCCCTATGCACCCCCAATACAAGTATGTATAGTGCACCTTTACCATCTGAAATGGAATCCATATAACCTTCTTACACACATAATTTCAAATAAATCAATATAATGCCCCAACACGAAGGATGGATAAAAGGAAAGTAAAATTTATTTATTTATTGAGATGGAGTCTCTTTCTGTTGTCAGGCCAGGCTAGAGTGCAGTGGCGTGATCTCAGTTCACTGCAACCTCCACCTCTTGGGTTCAAGTGAGTCTCCTGCCTCAGCCTCCCAAGTAGCTGGGATTACAGGCATATGCCACCACACCCGGCTAATTTTTTGTATTTTTAGTGGAGACAGGGTTTCATCATGTTAGCCAGGATGGTCTCAATCTCCTGACCTCGTGATCTACCCGCCTCAGCCTCCCAAAGTGCTGGGATTACAGGCGTGAGCCATGGCGCCAGGCCAAGGATATTAATTTATAATAAAATTGTAAGATTTCACTATGCAAATGCCCAGGGTCTGCTATTCCAGAGGAGAAAAAACATCCTCAAAAATGGCCAAAATGTCCCCTAGGGTCCCTACCACCCCCATCACAATCCACTGGCCAGGAGACCTCTGAAGGGTGGGTGCTGGCAGGGAAGGCACTGCCCACTCACCTCTCGATCTGAGAGAGAAACTTGGTCTCAAAGATGCCCCGGGTCTTCAGCGGCTCTGAGATCTGCCCTCGGAAGAGGAATCCCTTCTTGGTGAAGTCGATTAAGATGTTGCGGACAATTTCACCCAGGTACATACCACTGATCATCTTCTCATACCTGAGACAGGAGGAGGGGCCTGGGGTGTCTATGGGAAGTGGCCAGGAGGACTGTCAGCCCTTGGTCTCAAGGTCACTCCGCGTCTCTTACTGCCCCTCAAGTGCATCATCAACAGCCAGCGCCCAGCCCTGTGCTCTGCTGCAGAGGCAGAGTGGGAGGACCAGGGAGTCCTCCACTCTCTCACATCAGAAACAAAACCACCAGCATTCATGTCTACCCGCTAGACTGGTCTCCCTCCTCAGCTACCTTCCAGCTCTCGGCCCCCAGGGCACTTCCCTGAGAGCCAGTCCTCCTCCGCCATCCTGAGTTCCACCTGCCTGTTTCAGGTTCCCGCACACCTCACCATTCTCCTCCTTCAAAACACACATGAGCTCACTGCCTCCCACCACCACTGCTGCAGTGACAGCCCCAAGAGGATAGGGCATGTGTGCCTTTTTCAGCTCTGAGTCCCCAGGGCACAGCACAGCATAGCATAGCACTGGACCCTCAGTAAAGTGCCCAAAAAATATCTGCAGAATAAGCAAATGACTGGGCTAAGTCTTAAAGGAACAAGAAGACACACACACACACAAAAAAAAACAAAAGGGAAGTTCCTAGATTTTTCTAAAGGTTTTGCAAATACCCAGAGTACTGGGTTTTGCAAATACCCAGAGTACTGGTCAAGCCCACAGCAGAGTGACAAAGCCACACAGAAGGGAGAATTCAGTGGCCACAACACACTGGAGGTCACCCTGTTCTTGGAACTTTGAATTTCCTGCCCTCTCCATGCTCAAGGGTCTCAAGAAATAACAAAGGATTGATTCATGTCCACAGCATATGCCCAAGCCCAGTGTCCCAAAGCTGAGAAGAGTCCCCTGGAATTCGGATACTCCAGGATTCCTCCTATTTCATGTGGTACATGGAAGAACATGAAACACAATGGAATCACAGAGGAGTGGACACCACTACCAAGTCCCATCCAGTCCTTCTCATTCCACCACAAAGACCACCCCAGTTTGGTGCTGACATGTCTTTAACCCCTTCCAACACTTGCTGATCCCCCCCCTTTTTAACCAAGAGGGTCTTACTATTATTGTTGTTATTATTGTTATTAATTTTTAGTAGAGATGGGGTCTCGCTATGTTGCCCAGGGTGGTCTCAACCTCCTGAGCTCAAGCAATCCGCCCGCCTTGGCCTCCCAAAGTGCTAGGATTACTTTGATGATCCACTGCACCCGGCCCAAAGGGGGTTTTAGCTCAGGGCTTTTGGTAGGCGACAGCATCTAGCTGGACGTGAATAACACAGTTCTTCACTATACTCATTTTATAGTTACCATCTCTTTATGGTAATACTGGTTCTCCCTCTTTTTCCTCCTTCATTAAATGTCAGTAAAGACTATAAGTGCCGGGCGCAGTGGCTCATGCCTGTAATCCCAGCACTCTGGGAAGCCTGACAGGCAGATCACCTGAGGTCGGGAGTTCGAGACCAGCCTGACCAACATGGAGAAACCCCATCTCTACTAAACATATAAAATTAGCTGGGCGTGATGGCGCATGCCTGTAATCCCAGCTACTGGGGGAAGCTGAGGCAGGAGAATCACTTGAACCCGGGAGATGGAGGTTGCAGTGAGCCGAGATCACTCCACTGCACTCCAGCCTGGGCAATAAGAGAGAAACTCCGTCTCAAAAAAAAAAAAAAAAAAAAGATTATAAACTGATTTAAAGAAAAACACTAGGTAAATAACAGCATAGGTGGTATTCAGAAACAGCAAAAACCTTGAGGGGGCTAGGGAATGACTCGTGTCGGGTGCTACTCCAGCCCTTCTTTCTGCTCCTGGGACACAACTTGGACCAGCTCATCCTGGCTGTGGCAGAGGATGGCCTGATTCCTGGGGGCCTGGGACAAAGGGTCACTTGTCTCATTTCAGAGTATGGCAGACACTGCCATTTTGGACATGGTCCCTGAGACCTGAGCTGCAGAGCTCCACAAGGCCACTAGGTGGTGCAGGAGGCTCGCAGAGGGAAGGACGATTGCCACAGGGCCTCTGCTTCACCCCAGCCTGCCACCCAGCCACCCTCACCCGACTCCCTTGTTATTCTGATGGGGAAGGAACACAGCAAGAGGATCGGAAGGCCAGAATCCTCCAGGCTAAAAAACAGTCACAGGCGGCCCCTAGACAGGCATCAACCCTGGGCCATCTTGTACCATGTTGGGGGTCTGTCCTCCCTGGTTCTCTGCTGTCCAAAAGGCCAAGGTCAGGAGTGAGCCAGGGGGTCCAGTCTTGAAGCCTCTGTTCAGACCTCTCCTCCTAGAAACTTCTTCCACTGCAAGTGGCAGAATGCAGCCAAGTGCTGCCCCCATCCCGACTGTGGGTGCCCTCTCCGCCAGGCGGGGTTACCTTTGTTTCCCGGCATTTAGGGAATATTCATCCACCAGTCTGTCGTACTGTGTCCTGATATCATCCAGACACCCATTGTCCCCAAAGGCCCCCCACTCCATGTTGATGCACATCAGCCCCCGGTCTCCCTCCACCATCTCCACGTTCTTCATCTCCTCCATGTAGCAGGCATTACTGCCAGTCCCTGGAACACACAAAGGGGCAGTGAGGAGCGGGGGCCTTGCATTTGGGGGTCTTGCAACTGCTTTATAGCAAAGAGATGGAGCGTTAATGGTAGAGATTTAGGCAACATTCAGACCAGAAGAAAAAATATATACGTAGACACACAACAATATGCATACATGCCTATACAATACATACATGCCTATACAATACATACATGCCTATATGTATGTGTATAAAATATTAGGGGATTATCTTCTATTTTACCATGGATATTCACTTATTTTCTTTTTCTTTTCTTCAAGACAGTGTCTGGCTCTGTCACCCAGGCTGGAGTGCAGTGGCGCAATCTCGGCTCGCTGCAACCTCCGCCTCCAGGGCTCAAGTGATTTTCCCACTTCAGTCTTCCAAGTGGCTGGAACTACAGGCACCACCACCATGCCTGGCTTTTTAAAATTTTTAGTAGAGATAGGGTTTTGCCATGTTGCCTAGGTTCATCTCAAATTCCAGGGCTCAAGCTACCCTCTCACCTCAGCCTCACAAAGTGATTACAGGCATGAGGCACCACGCCCAGCCCCACTTATCTTTTCTTGACAAGGATGGTTGGTCATGGACTATGCCTGCTCAATAAGCTTTCCTACATATCTTGGGATGAAGCCCACAGTTCAGGGCAGGACAGTGTCTTCAGCATTTCAAGGGGGGCTTTCAAAAGCAATGGTTTTTCATCCTTTTTGTATCAGACCCCTGAAGATCAGATGATTCTTCTATGAAAAAGGCACCTTTCTCTGGGTGGACCCACACACCGCACACATGCAACCTGGCATATGCTTGCCAGGGGCTCAGGAATCTCTGACTTCCATTCCTGAACTCCCTAGAGAAGAGTCACTTAAAATAGAAGGACCACAGACTGTTTGCTGTTCCAGCCCAAGAGGAGCTAAGAAACTGAAGGCAAGCATCCTGCAACTTTCACAACAATTTTAATTGCCATGATATCCAAGCTTGTGGTCACTGAACTTGTCTCACTGAATAGACTGGACATTTAAAAACCAATCAACTAACCCAGGAAGAGTGCTTCACCCACATACTTTAACATGCACCTGGATCACCTGGGGACCCTAAGAAGCAGATCCAGATTCAAGAGGCTTGGGCCGGGACCTGAGAGCCTGCGTCTCTAACAAGCTCCCAGGATGATGCTAATGACGCACCCAGGAGCACCATCCACCCATCCAGGGTGGGATGTAGGTGAACCTTCATCAGGAGGACACAAGACACACCCCCTGGCCAGACCAAAAGGGCTTTGGTAGTTTTCATCCCCTTTGAAGAAACTTAAGTAGAGTTCAAAGACTGTACAGCTGGATGATGTTTGTTCTTTGTTTTCTCAGCCCCCTTTTCACCCAAGGTTAAAACTGAGAGAAGAGGAGCTCCAAAAATGGAAGATGATGGGAGTGGGCGATGCAAAGAAAGCCAAAACATGGAAACCATACATCTTGCCTGTGTGAGTCCTGAGCAAAGAGATCAATTGATGGAGGAAAGAAGTAGCTATGAAACGTAGCTGGAGCCTGGTGCCAGGAAACAGGCGGGTCTTACCTCCCAGGAGGGAAGGTGGGGCCCCTAGCTTTGCATTTCATACCTAAGCCCATTCATAGAAAGAAAGGGAGGGGCTGGGTGGAGAAAGCCAGGCCCCAAACAACCTTTCACCAAGAGCTGCTCCCTAGTTTTTTTTAATTTCAACAGAAGCGAAAAGTGGCTTAACAATGAATGAAAAGTTCTTCCTGGCACCTGGAAGGCAGCCTGCTGGGGCCTCTTCCCAAGCTCTAGATGCTCAGCAACTGATCCAGTAGCAGGGGTGCCACTGCTCACTGGCCAGGCAGAGTCTGCAGATATTGGCTAAGAAACTCTCTGGGGTCTTTCCCAGCATCCCCTGACATGAGGAGCAGGACCAGCAGGACAAATGGTTTCCTCATAGTCCAAATCAATATGCTTCAGGAACGATGTGCTCGAGGCCCAGACCCCTAATGTGTTTGGATTACAAGGCAACAAGCTGCAGAGACCACCTCTCTGCAATCCCCTTCAGTGGCTGGGACTGAGCACAAACAGTGGCTGCTAAAGGCAAAATGGTGCCCAAGACTATCCTGCCCCTTTCCATGCTCTAAGCATGGTCAGCATGGGAAGTGCTCTCTACTTCCTTTTCAGCCTCAGACTCCCTCCCTACCCCATCCCTCTGCAATACCTGCCCAGAGCCCCTCCATACAAGGCCCACAGAGCTGCCATGTTTGCCAGGCCCGCTCCAGGTACCTGTCTCCACTCAAGCCACGTGAGCCTTTTGGGGCCTCATTCCTGGAGAGTTCAGTTCATGACAGTCTGATCATAGGCAATGTGTAGCATTACGGGTGTCTTAGGAAAGAGACCCTGACCCCCGGCCCCCGTTGGAGACTCTGCAGCCTTCGTCCAGCCCTGAACTCTGGAGGTGGTCAGGAAATGATACTGACAGATAAGACTACCCCATACAGAGGACCAAGCTGCTGGGCCAAGGCTCCACAAAACAGGGAAAGCCCAGCCTTCCCTTCCCCAGGGAGAGACCTTCCAGGAAACTCACCAACAATGAGTCCGACCTCACAGGTGGGCTCCTCATAAGCACAGGTCATCATGGTGCCCACTGTGTCATTGACCACAGCCACCACGTCCAGGTCAAATTCCTTTGCAAAGAAAGGGACACAGCTTTAGGAATAGCATCATTATGCCTGGCTTGAGTGCTGCTGGTTCTATCTGCTGCACTGCAGTCAGACAGCCCCTGGTTATCATGTAAGATGGTTTTCTTACCAGCCTACAAAAACGTAATGAATGTTCCTTCACAGACTAAACCTCTGCTATTAAGGATATATCTGAAACATGAGATCTAAGGAAGGGAAAGTATTCTGCCCATTTTACAGATACTATTAGAGCGAATCACAGAATAGGAGAGACAAGCAGCAATGGTCAAATAGCTTCTTCCCTTTGGAGTTTAAAGCATTATGGCCTTTCAGAGGGCAAAACGGAAAACATCAAACTCATTGCTCAGATTCTGTCCTTGAGAAATAGTCATGCAGGGGCACAAAGGCACACATACAAGGATGTTTACTGCATGACGTGCAATAGTCAGAAAAAGGAAACAATCCAAGTGTAGATCAAATGGACTATGTAAACCGCAATTCAGACATATGCTGGAATCCTACACAGCCAGGAAAAAGAATGAGGTTGGTCTAAATGCAATGATGAGGAAGGATACCTGTTTCATACTAAATCAAAAAAACAAGTTGTCACGTTGTATGTATGGTATAATTCCTAATTTTTTTTTTTTTTTTTGAGACGGAGTCTCGCTCTGTCGCCCAGGCTGGAGTGCAGTGGCCGGATCTCAGCTCACTGCAAGCTCTGCCTCCTGGGTTTATGCCAGTCTCCTGCCTCAGCCTCCCGAGTAGCTGGGACTACAGGCGCCCACCACCTCGCCTGGCTAGTTTTTTGTATTTTTTAGTACAGACGGGGTTTCACCATATTAGCCAGGATGGTCTCGATCTCCTGACCTCGTGATCTGCCCATCTCGGCCTCCCAAAGTGCTGGGATTACAGGCTTGAGCCACCGCGTCCGGCCGATAATTCCTATTTTTTAAGAGAGTGTGTGTGTGTGTATTGGCATATGCATGAAAAGCAAGTTAGAAGAATTAACACTAACAGTTGTGAAACAGGCAAAAATAGATCACCAGGTATCCTTTCTAATTTAAGGGAGAGAGTCTTGCTCTGTCACCCAGGGTGGAGTGCACTACCCCAACCATGGCTCACTGCAGACTCAACCTCCTAAGCTCAAGCAATCCTCCCATCTCAGCCTCCCAAGTAGGTGGGACCACAGGTGTGCACCACTATGGACTGGCTAATTTTTTATGTTTTAATTTCTTGCAGAGACTGGGTCTTACTACGTTACCCAGGCTGGTCTCCAACTCCTGGGCTCAAGTGTTCCTCCTGCCTTGGCCTCCCAAAGTTCCTCCTGCCTTGGCTACGGGTGTGAACCACTGCACCCAACCTGCAGCTATATTTTCAATGACATATTGTAAGTTGTGTAGCATACCCTTCCAGATGCAACTCAGCCCTCTTTCTTTTTTTCCTATTTAACTGCAAAAGACAGCAGACAAATCAGCCCTCTTTCAGACACTCATTTCAGCTTCCCTGACTGCCTAGTGCCTAGGTATCTGTCTGCTCTTTAGACTGTCATTTGAAGTGTTTTTGTTTTGTTTTGTTTTTTAAATTTCTTACTTTGCTCAGTGTAATGGGGTTTGAAAAAGGGCAAAAGAAAAAAATGTGAAACAGTCTCTTACTGACTCCCTAATTAATTAATGAGTTAAATATTGGAAATTTTTCATTTTATATTTTTTCAATGTCCTCCAACCAAAGACCACCAGAAACACACCTGTAATCTAACAAAGTCGGGCTTTACTGACTCATTGCAACACTGGAGAACACACCCCAGGGGGTATCTCGGAAAGTGGCTTGGTGTGGTGGCCCATGCTTGGAATCCCAACACTTTGAGAGGGTAAGACAGGAGGATCACTTGAGCCCAGGAGTTCAAGACCAGCCTGGGTAACATAGCAAGACCCCACCTCTACTTAAAAACTTCAACACTTTGGGAGGCCAAGGTGAGCAGATCGCTTGAGCCCAGGAGTTGGAGACCAGCCTGGGCAATATGATAAAACACCATCTCTACCAAAAATACAAAAATTAGCCCGGTGTAGATGCCCACCTATAGTCCCAGCTACTAGGGAGGCTGAAGCGGGAGGCGGAGGTTGCAGTGAGCCAAGATTGCACCACTGCACTCCAGCCTGAGTGACAGAGTAAGACCCTGTCTCAAAAAAGGAAACTTTAGGCCGGGCGCGGTGGCTCAAGCCTGTAATCCCAGCACTTTGGGAGGCCAAGACGGGTGGATCACAAAGTCGAGACCATCCTGGCTAACACGGTGAAACCCCGTCTCTACTAAAAAA
>NW_022313017.1:0-1472 GCF_002776525.5 Piliocolobus tephrosceles | reverse complement strand
GTTATGTACCCAGTAGTCATTCAGGAGCAGGTTGTTCAGTTTCCATGTAGTTGAGCGGTTTTGATTGAGTTTCTTAGTCCTGAGTTCTAGTTTGATTGCACTGTGGTCTGAGAGACAGTTTGATATAATTTCTGTTCTTTTACATTTGCTGAGGAGTGCTTTACTTCCAATTATGTGGTCAGTTTTGGAATAAGTATGATGTGGTGCTGAGAAGAATGTATATTCTGTTGACTTGGGGTGGAGAGTTCTATAGATGTCTATTAGGTCCGCTTGGTGCAGAGATGAGTTCAATTCCTGGATATCCTTGTTAACTTTCTGTCTCATTGATCTGTCTAATGTTGACAGTGGAGTGTTGAAGTCTCCCTTTATTATTGTATGGGAGTCTAAGTCTCTTTGTAAGTCTCTAAGGACTTGCTTTATGAATCTGGGTGCTCCTGTATTGGGTGCATATATATTTAGGATAGTTAGCTCTTCCTGTTGAATTGATCCCTTTACCATTATGTAATGGCCTTCTTTGTCTCTTTTGATCTTTGATGGTTTAAAGTCTGTTTTATCAGAGACTAGGATTGCAACCCCTGCTTTTTTTTGTTCTCCTTTGCTTGGTAGATCTTCCTCCATCCCTTTATTTTGAGCCTATGTATGTCTCTGCATGTGAGATGGGTCTCCTGAAGACAGCAGACTGATGGGTCTTGACTCTTTATCCAGTTTGCCAGTCTGTGTCTTTTAATTGGAGCATTTAGTCCATTTACATTGAAGGTTAATATTGTTATGTGTGATCTTGATCCTGCCATTATGATATTAACTGGTTATTTTGCTCATTAGTTGATGCAGTTTCTTCCTAGGCTCGATGGTCTTTACATTTTGGCATGTTTTTGCAGTGGCTGGTACCGGTTGTTCCTTTCCATGTTTAGGGCTTCCTTCAGGGTCTCTCGTAAGGCAGGCCTGGTGGTGACAAAATCTCTAAGCATTTGCTTATCTGTAAAGAATTTTATTTCTCCTTCACTTATGAAACTTAGTTTGGCTGGATATGAAATTCTGGGTTTAAAATTCTTTTCTTTAAGAACGTTGAATATTGGCCCCCACTCTCTTCTGGCTTGTAGAGTTTCTGCCGAGAGATCTGCTGTCAGTCTGATGGGCTTCCCTTTGTGGGTAACCCGACCTTTCTCTCTGGCTGCCCTTAAGATTTTTTCCTTCATTTCAACTTTGGTGAATCTGGCAATTATGTGTCTTGGAGTTGCTCTTCTGGAGGAGTATCTTTGTGGCATTCTCTGTATTTCCTGAATTTGAATGTTGGCCTGCCCTGCTAGGTTGGGGAAGTTCTCCTGGATGATATCCTGAAGAGTGTTTTCCAATTTGGTTCCATTTTCCCCCTCACTTTCAGGCACCCCAATCAGACGTAGATTTGGTCTTTTTACATAATCCCATACTTCTTGCAGGCTTTGTTCATTTCTTTTTCTTCTTTTTTCTTTTGG